>NW_024061486.1:168008-210508 GCF_016432855.1 Salvelinus namaycush
CACAGAGCAGAGGTTCTCTATAGTCATATACAACAGTATGTCTACTGGTTGACTCGTACACACACAGAGCAGAGGTTCTCTATAGTCATATACAACAGTATGTCTACTGGTTGACTCGTACACACACAGAGCAGAGGTTCTCTATAGTCATATACAACAGTATGTCTACTGGTTGACTCGTACACACACAGAGCAGAGGTTCTCTATAGTCATATACAACAGCATGTCTACTGGTTGACTCGTACACACACAGAGCAGAGGTTCTCTATAGTCATATACAACAGTATGTCTACTGGTTGACTCGTACACACACAGAGCAGAGGTTCTCTATAGTCATATACAACAGTATGTCTACTGGTTGACTCGTACACACACAGAGCAGAGGTTCTCTATAGTCATATACAACAGTATGTCTACTGGTTGACTCGTACACACACAGAGCCCTAGTAGTTCTACTGTATCAGTCATATACAACAGTATGTCTACTGGTTGACTCGTACACACACAGAGCAGAGGTTCTCTATAGTCATATACAACAGTATGTCTACTGGTTGACTCGTACACACACAGAGCAGAGGTTCTCTATAGTCATATACAACAGTATGTCTACTGGTTGACTCGTACACACACAGAGCAGAGGTTCTCTATAGTCATATACAACAGTATGTCTACTGGTTGACTCGTACACACACAGAGCAGAGGTTCTCTATAGTCATATACAACAGTATGTCTACTGGTTGACTCGTACACACACAGAGCAGAGGTTCTCTATAGTCATATACAACAGTATGTCTACTGGTTGACTCGTACACACACAGAGCAGAGGTTCTCTATAGTCATATACAACAGTATGTCCTACTGGTTGACTCGTACACACACAGAGCAGAGGTTCTCTATAGTCATATACAACAGTATGTCTACTGGTTGACTCGTACACACACAGAGCAGAGGTTCTCTATAGTCATATACAACAGTATGTCTACTGGTTGACTCGTACACACACAGAGCAGAGGTTCTCTATAGTCATATACAACAGTATGTCTACTGGTTGACTCGTACACACACAGAGCAGAGGTTCTCTATAGTCATATACAACAGTATGTCTACTGGTTGACTCGTACACACACAGAGCAGAGGTTCTCTATAGTCATATACAACAGTATGTCTACTGGTTGACTCGTACACACACAGAGCAGAGGTTCTCTATAGTCATATACAACAGTATGTCTACTGGTTGACTCGTACACACACAGAGCAGAGGTTCTCTATAGTCATATACAACAGTATGTCTACTGGTTGACTCGTACACACACAGAGCAGAGGTTCTCTATAGTCATATACAACAGTATGTCTACTGGTTGACTCGTACACACACAGAGCAGAGGTTCTCTATAGTCATATACAACAGTATGTCTACTGGTTGACTCGTACACACACAGAGCAGAGGTTCTCTATAGTCATATACAACAGTATGTCTACTGGTTGACTCGTACACACACAGAGCAGAGGTTCTCTATAGTCATATACAACAGTATGTCTACTGGTTGACTCGTACACACACAGAGCAGAGGTTCTCTATAGTCATATACAACAGTATGTCTACTGGTTGACTCGTACACACACAGAGCAGAGGTTCTCTATAGTCATATACAACAGTATGTCTACTGGTTGACTCGTACACACACAGAGCAGAGGTTCTCTATAGTCATATACAACAGCATGTCTACTGGTTGACTCGTACACACACAGAGCAGAGGTTCTCTATAGTCATATACAACAGTATGTCTACTGGTTGACTCGTACACACACAGAGCAGAGGTTCTCTATAGTCATATACAACAGTATGTCTACTGGTTGACTCGTACACACACAGAGCAGAGGTTCTCTATAGTCATATACAACAGTATGTCTACTGGTTGACTCGTACACACACAGAGCAGAGGTTCTCTATAGTCATATACAACAGTATGTCTACTGGTTGACTCGTACACACACAGAGCAGAGGTTCTCTATAGTCATATACAACAGTATGTCTACTGGTTGACTCGTACACACACAGAGCAGAGGTTCTCTATAGTCATATACAACAGTATGTCTACTGGTTGACTCGTACACACACAGAGCAGAGGTTCTCTATAGTCATATACAACAGTATGTCTACTGGTTGACTCGTACACACACAGAGCAGAGGTTCTCTATAGTCATATACAACAGTATGTCTACTGGTTGACTCGTACACACACAGAGCAGAGGTTCTCTATAGTCATATACAACAGTATGTCTACTGGTTGACTCGTACACACACAGAGCAGAGGTTCTCTATAGTCATATACAACAGTATGTCTACTGGTTGACTCGTACACACACAGAGCAGAGGTTCTCTATAGTCATATACAACAGTATGTCTACTGGTTGACTCGTACACACACAGAGCAGAGGTTCTCTATAGTCATATACAACAGTATGTCTACTGGTTGACTCGTACACACACAGAGCAGAGGTTCTCTATAGTCATATACAACAGTATGTCTACTGGTTGACTCGTACACACACAGAGCAGAGGTTCTCTATAGTCATATACAACAGTATGTCTACTGGTTGACTCGTACACACACAGAGCAGAGGTTCTCTATAGTCATATACAACAGCATGTCTACTGGTTGACTCGTACACACACAGAGCAGAGGTTCTCTATAGTCATATACAACAGCATGTCTACTGGTTGACTCGTACACACACAGAGCAGAGGTTCTCTATAGTCATATACAACAGTATGTCTACTGGTTGACTCGTACACACACAGAGCAGAGGTTCTCTATAGTCATATACAACAGTATGTCTACTGGTTGACTCGTACACACACAGAGCAGAGGTTCTCTATAGTCATATACAACAGTATGTCTACTGGTTGACTCGTACACACACAGAGCAGAGGTTCTCTATAGTCATATACAACAGTATGTCTACTGGTTGACTCGTACACACACAGAGCAGAGGTTCTCTATAGTCATATACAACAGTATGTCTACTGGTTGACTCGTACACACACAGAGCAGAGGTTCTCTATAGTCATATACAACAGTATGTCTACTGGTTGACTCGTACACACACAGAGCAGAGGTTCTCTATAGTCATATACAACAGTATGTCTACTGGTTGACTCGTACACACACAGAGCAGAGGTTCTCTATAGTCATATACAACAGTATGTCCACTGGTTGACTCGTACACACACAGAGCAGAGGTTCTCTATAGTCATATACAACAGTATGTCTACTGGTTGACTCGTACACACACAGAGCAGAGGTTCTCTATAGTCATATACAACAGCATGTCTACTGGTTGACTCGTACACACACAGAGCAGAGGTTCTCTATAGTCATATACAACAGCATGTCTACTGGTTGACTCGTACACACACAGAGCAGAGGTTCTCTATAGTCATATACAACAGCATGTCTACTGGTTGACTCGTACACACACAGAGCAGAGGTTCTCTATAGTCATATACAACAGCATGTCTACTGGTTGACTCGTACACACACAGAGCAGAGGTTCTCTATAGTCATATACAACAGTATGTCTACTGGTTGACTCGTACACACACAGAGCAGAGGTTCTCTATAGTCATATACAACAGTATGTCTACTGGTTGACTCGTACACACACAGAGCAGAGGTTCTCTATAGTCATATACAACAGTATGTCTACTGGTTGACTCGTACACACACAGAGCAGAGGTTCTCTATAGTCATATACAACAGCATGTCTACTGGTTGACTCGTACACACACAGAGCAGAGGTTCTCTATAGTCATATACAACAGTATGTCTACTGGTTGACTCGTACACACACAGAGCAGAGGTTCTCTATAGTCATATACAACAGTATGTCTACTGGTTGACTCGTACACACACAGAGCAGAGGTTCTCTATAGTCATATACAACAGTATGTCTACTGGTTGACTCGTACACACACAGAGCAGAGGTTCTCTATAGTCATATACAACAGTATGTCTACTGGTTGACTCGTACACACACAGAGCAGAGGTTCTCTATAGTCATATACAACAGCATGTCTACTGGTTGACTCGTACACACACAGAGCAGAGGTTCTCTATAGTCATATACAACAGTATGTCTACTGGTTGACTCGTACACACACAGAGCAGAGGTTCTCTATAGTCATATACAACAGTATGTCTACTGGTTGACTCGTACACACACAGAGCAGAGGTTCTCTATAGTCATATACAACAGTATGTCTACTGGTTGACTCGTACACACACAGAGCAGAGGTTCTCTATAGTCATATACAACAGTATGTCTACTGGTTGACTCGTACACACACAGAGCAGAGGTTCTCTATAGTCATATACAACAGTATGTCTACTGGTTGACTCGTACACACACAGAGCAGAGGTTCTCTATAGTCATATACAACAGTATGTCTACTGGTTGACTCGTACACACACAGAGCAGAGGTTCTCTATAGTCATATACAACAGCATGTCTACTGGTTGACTCGTACACACACAGAGCAGAGGTTCTCTATAGTCATATACAACAGTATGTCTACTGGTTGACTCGTACACACACAGAGCAGAGGTTCTCTATAGTCATATACAACAGTATGTCTACTGGTTGACTCGTACACACACAGAGCAGAGGTTCTCTATAGTCATATACAACAGTATGTCTACTGGTTGACTCGTACACACACAGAGCAGAGGTTCTCTATAGTCATATACAACAGTATGTCTACTGGTTGACTCGTACACACACAGAGCAGAGGTTCTCTATAGTCATATACAACAGTATGTCTACTGGTTGACTCGTACACACACAGAGCAGAGGTTATCTATAGTCATATACAACAGTATGTCTACTGGTTGACTCGTACACACACAGAGCAGAGGTTCTCTATAGTCATATACAACAGTATGTCTACTGGTTGACTCGTACACACACAGAGCAGAGGTTCTCTATAGTCATATACAACAGTATGTCTACTGGTTGACTCGTACACACACAGAGCAGAGGTTCTCTATAGTCATATACAACAGTATGTCTACTGGTTGACTCGTACACACACAGAGCAGAGGTTCTCTATAGTCATATACAACAGTATGTCTACTGGTTGACTCGTACACACACAGAGCAGAGGTTCTCTATAGTCATATACAACAGCATGTCTACTGGTTGACTCGTACACACACAGAGCAGAGGTTCTCTATAGTCATATACAACAGTATGTCTACTGCTTGACTCGTACACACACAGAGCAGAGGTTCTCTAGTCATATACAACAGTATGTCTACTGGTTGACTCGTACACACACAGAGCAGAGGTTCTCTATAGTCATATACAACAGTATGTCTACTGGTTGACTCGTACACACACAGAGCAGAGGTTCTCTATAGTCATATACAACAGTATGTCTACTGGTTGACTCGTACACACACAGAGCAGAGGTTCTCTATAGTCATATACAACAGTATGTCTACTG
This sequence comes from Salvelinus namaycush, assembly GCF_016432855.1. Taxonomy (NCBI): domain Eukaryota; kingdom Metazoa; phylum Chordata; class Actinopteri; order Salmoniformes; family Salmonidae; genus Salvelinus; species Salvelinus namaycush. The sequence continues at coordinate 173,518 of NW_024061486.1, forward strand.
GTTGACTCGTACACACACAGAGCAGAGGTTCTCTATAGTCATATACAACAGTATGTCTACTGGTTGACTCGTACACACACAGAGCAGAGGTTCTCTATAGTCATATACAACAGTATGTCTACTGGTTGACTCGTACACACACAGAGCAGAGGTTCTCTATAGTCATATACAACAGTATGTCTACTGGTTGACTCGTACACACACAGAGCAGAGGTTCTCTATAGTCATATACAACAGTATGTCTACTGGTTGACTCGTACACACACAGAGCAGAGGTTCTCTATAGTCATATACAACAGCATGTCTACTGGTTGACTCGTACACACACAGAGCAGAGGTTCTCTATAGTCATATACAACAGTATGTCTACTGCTTGACTCGTACACACACAGAGCAGAGGTTCTCTAGTCATATACAACAGTATGTCTACTGGTTGACTCGTACACACACAGAGCAGAGGTTCTCTATAGTCATATACAACAGTATGTCTACTGGTTGACTCGTACACACACAGAGCAGAGGTTCTCTATAGTCATATACAACAGTATGTCTACTGCTTGACTCGTACACACACAGAGCAGAGGTTCTCTATAGTCATATACAACAGTATGTCTACTGGTTGACTCGTACACACACAGAGCAGAGGTTCTCTATAGTCATATACAACAGTATGTCTACTGGTTGACTCGTACACACACAGAGCAGAGGTTCTCTAGTCATATACAACAGTATGTCTACTGGTTGACTCGTACACACACAGAGCAGAGGTTCTCTATAGTCATATACAACAGTATGTCTACTGGTTGACTCGTACACACACAGAGCAGAGGTTCTCTATAGTCATATACAACAGTATGTCTACTGGTTGACTCGTACACACACAGAGCAGAGGTTCTCTATAGTCATATACAACAGTATGTCTACTGGTTGACTCGTACACACACAGAGCAGAGGTTCTCTATAGTCATATACAACAGTATGTCTACTGGTTGACTCGTACACACACAGAGCAGAGGTTCTCTATAGTCATATACAACAGTATGTCTACTGGTTGACTCGTACACACACAGAGCAGAGGTTCTCTATAGTCATATACAACAGTATGTCTACTGGTTGACTCGTACACACACAGAGCAGAGGTTCTCTATAGTCATATACAACAGTATGTCTACTGGTTGACTCGTACACACACAGAGCAGAGGTTCTCTATAGTCATATACAACAGTATGTCTACTGGTTGACTCGTACACACACAGAGCAGAGGTTCTCTAGTCATATACAACAGTATGTCTACTGGTTGACTCGTACACACACAGAGCAGAGGTTCTCTAGTCATATACAACAGCATGTCTACTGGTTGACTCGTACACACACAGAGCAGAGGTTCTCTAGTCATATACAACAGCATGTCTACTGGTTGACTCGTACACACACAGAGCAGAGGTTCTCTATAGTCATATACAACAGCATGTCTACTGGTTGACTCGTACACACACAGAGCAGAGGTTCTCTATAGTCATATACAACAGCATGTCTACTGGTTGACTCGTACACACACAGAGCAGAGGTTCTCTATAGTCATATACAACAGTATGTCTACTGGTTGACTCGTACACACACAGAGCAGAGGTTCTCTATAGTCATATACAACAGTATGTCTACTGGTTGACTCGTACACACACAGAGCAGAGGTTCTCTATAGTCATATACAACAGTATGTCTACTGGTTGACTCGTACACACACAGAGCAGAGGTTCTCTAGTCATATACAACAGCATGTCTACTGGTTGACTCGTACACACACAGAGCAGAGGTTCTCTATAGTCATATACAACAGCATGTCTACTGGTTGACTCGTACACACACAGAGCAGAGGTTCTCTATAGTCATATACAACAGTATGTCTACTGGTTGACTCGTACACACACAGAGCAGAGGTTCTCTATAGTCATATACAACAGTATGTCTACTGGTTGACTCGTACACACACAGAGCAGAGGTTCTCTATAGTCATATACAACAGCATGTCTACTGGTTGACTCGTACACACACAGAGCAGAGGTTCTCTAGTCATATACAACAGCATGTCTACTGGTTGACTCGTACACACACAGAGCAGAGGTTCTCTATAGTCATATACAACAGTATGTCTACTGGTTGACTCGTACACACACAGAGCAGAGGTTCTCTATAGTCATATACAACAGTATGTCTACTGGTTGACTCGTACACACACAGAGCAGAGGTTCTCTATAGTCATATACAACAGTATGTCTACTGGTTGACTCGTACACACACAGAGCAGAGGTTCTCTATAGTCATATACAACAGCATGTCTACTGGTTGACTCGTACACACACAGAGCAGAGGTTCTCTAGTCATATACAACAGCATGTCTACTGGTTGACTCGTACACACACAGAGCAGAGGTTCTCTATAGTCATATACAACAGTATGTCTACTGGTTGACTCGTACACACACAGAGCAGAGGTTCTCTATAGTCATATACAACAGTATGTCTACTGGTTGACTCGTACACACACAGAGCAGAGGTTCTCTATAGTCATATAACTCAGTATATTCTCTATAGTCACACATTACTAAAATGAGTCATTCTACACAGCGAGTGGTGACGTGTCATTAAATAGAACATTATCTCTATGGTTACTGAGCATGCTACTGTCTGGTTGCCTGGGTGACTGGTCGTCTGGCTGGGTGGCTGTAATGCTGACTAGTGCAGTAACACCTACACTGTGTTCCTGCCTGGCCTATTGAGGTAACGGGTAGTCTAGCTGCACATTGTGGATATGTACTGTGAAGCGGGGGGACTACGGTAGTGTGGCGCAGGGGGACTACGGTAGTCTGCTGCGGGGGGACTACGGTAGTGTGGGGCAGGGGGACTACGGTAGTGTGGGGCAGGGGGACTACGGTAGTGTGGGGCGGGGGGACTACGGTAGTGTGGCGCAGGGGGACTACGGTAGTGTGGCGCAGGGGGACTACGGTAGTCTGCTGCAGGGGGACTACGGTAGTGTGGCGCAGGGGGACTACGGTAGTGTGGGGCAGGGGGACTACGGTAGTGTGCTGCGGGGGGACTACGGTAGTGTGCTGCGGGGGGACTACGGTAGTGTGGGGCGGGGGGACTACGGTAGTGTGCTGCAGGGGGACTACGGTAGTCTGCTGCAGGGGGACTACGGTAGTGTGGGGCAGGGGGACTACGGTAGTGTGGGGCAGGGGGACTACGGTAGTGTGGGGCGGGGGGACTACGGTAGTGTGGGGCGGGGGGACTACGGTAGTGTGCTGCAGGGGGACTACGGTAGTCTGCTGCAGGGGGACTACGGTAGTGTGGGGCGGGGGGACTACGGTAGTGTGGCGCAGGGGGACTACGGTAGTCTGGCGCAGGGGGACTACGGTAGTCTGGCGCAGGGGGACTACGGCAGTGTGGCGCAGGGGGACTAGGGCAATGTGGCGCAGGGGGACTACGGCAGTGTGGCGCAGGGGGACTACGGCAGTGTGGCGCAGGGGGACTACGGTAGTGTGGCGCAGGGGGACTACGGTAGTGTGGCGCAGGGGGACTACGGTAGTCTGCTGCAGGGGGACTACGGTAGTGTGGGGCAGGGGGACTACGGTAGTCTGCTGCAGGGGGACTACGGTAGTCTGCTGCAGGGGGACTACGGTAGTGTGGCGCAGGGGGACTACGGTAGTGTGGCGCAGGGGGACTATGGTAGTCTGCTGCAGGGGGACTACGGTAGTGTGGGGCAGGGGGACTACGGTAGTGTGGTGCAGGGGGACTACGGTAGTGTGGGGCAGGGGGACTACGGTAGTGTGGCGCAGGGGGACTACGGTAGTCTGCTGCAGGGGGACTACGGTAGTCTGCTGCAGGGGGACTACGGTAGTGTGGGGCAGGGGGACTACGGTAGTCTGCTGCAGGGGGACTACGGTAGTGTGGGGCAGGGGGACTACGGTAGTGTGGGGCAGGGGGACTACGGTAGAGTGGCGCGGGGGGACTACGGTAGTGTGGTGCAGGGGGACTACGGTAGTGTGGGGCAGGGGGACTACGGTAGTGTGGTGCAGGGGGACTACGGTAGTCTGCTGCAGGGGGACTACGGTAGTCTGCTGCAGGGGGACTACGGTAGTGTGGGGCAGGGGGACTACGGTAGTCTGCTGCAGGGGGACTACGGTAGTGTGGGGCAGGGGGACTACGGTAGTGTGGCGCAGGGGGACTACGGTAGTGTGGCGCAGGGGGACTACGGTAGAGTGGCGCAGGGGGACTACGGTAGTGTGGCGCAGGGGGACTACGGTAGTGTGCGGCAGGGGGACTACGGTAGTGTGGGGCAGGGGGACTACGGTAGTGTGGGGCAGGGGGACTACGGTAGTGTGGGGCAGGGGGACTACGGTAGTGTGGGGCAGGGGGACTACGGTAGTGTGGCGCAGGGGGACTACGGTAGTGTGGCGCAGGGGGACTACGGTAGTCTGCTGCAGGGGGACTACGGCAGAGTGGCGCAGGGGGACTACGGTAGTGTGGGGCAGGGGGACTACGGTAGTCTGCTGCAGGGGGACTACGGCAGAGTGGCGCAGGGGGACTACGGTAGTGTGCGGCAGCGTGGTATGTCTAGGGCTCTGCCGACTGCCTTCAATATGTCTCCTCTTTTTGCCTGCTCTTCATCACACCTATGCCTACCATTATGTCCTCCTACCCCTCTAGCCTATGTCTCCCCCCCTCCAGCCCGTCCTTCCCCCCCCTCCAGCCCTACGATCTGAAAGAAGTGACCAGGTGAAAGCCAGCCTGATGAGCTTCCACCATAATTTTCAAACCTAATGATGCTTCATACTGTTTTCACCTGCCACATCTGTTACAGGTCAAAGAACACTGACAGACAGTACCGTGGTAGGCGAACAGCACCCCAAGAGCCCTGATCAAAAGGTAGAGCTGTTATTTACACATGGTGAAGAAACCACAGCTCTATTCCCTCTGCTGCTTAAAGGGAACATGGTGAAGAAACCACAGCTCTATTCCCTCTGCTGCTTAAAGGGAACATGGTGAAGAAACCACAGCTCTATTCCCTCTGCTGCTTAAAGGGAACATGGTGAAGAAACCACAGCTCTATTCCCTCTGCTGCTTAAAGGGAACATGGTGAAGAAACCACAGCTCTATTCCCTCTGCTGCTTAAAGGGATACTTTGGGATTTTGGCAATAAGGTCCTTCATCTACTTCCACAGAGTCAGATGAACTAGTAAATACCATTTTTATGTCTGTGAGCAGTTTGAAGTTAGTTGCTATCTAGCAACTAGTATAATGCCTTGAAGTCCATCTGCTAGCATGCCAGTCCATCTGCTAGCATGCCAGTCCATCTGCTAGCATGCCAGTCCATCTGCTAGTCCATCTGCTAGCATGCCAGTCCATCTGCTAGCATGCCAGTCCATCTGCTAGCATGCCAGTCCATCTGCTAGTCCATCTGCTGGCATGCACCCTTTCCCCTATCAGGTGCACTCTAGTGACCCTCACTCCCTTCTGACCAGTCCAGATGACATGTCTAAGGCGGAGTCTCTTTTCCCAACACTACATTCGGGGTACAGCCCACATATTTCAGTTAACCCTCCATCTGTGTGACGGTTGTGGTGGTGTATAAATGTGCTAGCTTATCATGTACATATATTACACAGTTTGTTACAGCGGGATCGATGACCGCTGGATGGAAGCGGATCACTCTGTATTCAGAGATGTTGATTTGATGGTTGTGTTATGATATCTCTCTCAAGTCTCCTCAACCGGATTGGAGGAAGGTCCAAAGTCCCTCCCCTCAAGTTTTATTTGTTTGATGTTTTTTGCACATGGTATATCGTCCAATGAAATGCTTACGTACAGGTTCATGCTACAATGCAACAATACAAAATAAGAGCAAAGTAAATGGCTCAGTAAATACAGGAAGGCACAATTTATAGTGTATTAGTGTATTGGGGAAGGGGTGCAGTGTATGACTATGTGATGGCCAATCTCTCTGCCGTTGTGATGCCGAATGTCTCAGAGCCCAACACCGTGAACAGCGGTTGGAGCGTTGGGACGGTTACCCAACGGTTGGTAGTTCAAATCACCGAGCCGACAAGGTGAAAAACCTGTCCATCTGTCCTGGAGCGAGGAACTTAACCCTAATTGGTTCGCGCTCGCCAGTCAATAATGGCTGACCCTGATCGCGCTCTCTGAGGGTGTCTCAGTGGGAGTTGGGATACGCAAAAAAATCTATTTCTATTTCACACCTCAAACACGTACAGGTTACACACTTGCAGTGAAAGAGGACAAATACAAGCACCCCTTATTTTACATTTGGAAAGTATTCAGACCACGACTTTTTCCACATTTTGTTACGTTAAAGCCTTATTCTAAAATTGTTTCTACACACAATAGCCTATAAATCACCAAACAAAAACAGTTAAGATTTTTCTCTAATCCGGTTGAGGAGACTTGAGAGAGAGAGATCCCATATCATAACCATCAGTCTCCCAGGCCCTGTCGCTGAAAGACATCCCCACAGCATGACGCCGCCACCACCATGCTTCACCATAGGGATGGTGCCAGGTTTCCTCCAGACGTGACGCTTGGCATTCAGGCCAAAGAGTTCAATCTTGGTTTCATCAGACCAGAGAATCTTGTTTCTCACGGTCTGAGAGTCCTTTAGGTGCCTTTCGGCAAACTCCAAGCGGGCTGTCATGTGTCTTTTACTGAGGAGTTGCTTCCGTCTGGCCACTCTACCATAAAGGCCTGATTGGAGTGCTGCAGAGATGGTTTTCCTTCTGGAAGGTTCTCCCATCTCCAGAGAGGAACTCTGGAGCTCTGTTAAAAGTGACTATTGGGTTCTTTGTCACCTCCCTGACCACGGCCCTTCTCCCCCGACTGTGCAGTTTAGCCCGGCAGACAGCTCTAGGAAGAGTCTTGGTGGTTCCAAACTTCTTCCATTTAAGAATGATGGAGACCACTGTGTTCTTGGGGACCTTCAATGCTGTATTTCTTTTATTTTTAGGTACCCTTCCCCAGATCTGTGGCTCAACAATAATGTCTCAGAGCTCTACGGACAATTCCTTCGACCTCACGGCTTGTTTTTTTGCTCTGATATGCACTGTCAACTGTGGGACCTTATACAGACAGATGTGTGGGGCTGTTGCGGTGCCCGTATTACCGCCACATCGGCGGTCACAAGTCATGAAGGCAGTCAAATTCCACATGAACGTTTAGTCACGGTAACTATTCTTCTCCCAGCTCTGACGCTGCTGCTTGTCATTAGTAGTCTACCAAACTTGCACTAACTTGGCAGTTAGCCTGGTACTCAGCACTCTATTGTCCCTCTAATCACTCTGACGTCAATGCAAATGTATTCAAAAATCTAATCAAACACTTTGAGAGCCCATGTTGCACAACATTTCTAAAGGCTATGAAGTTGCATGACAAAACAGAGTTTTGATGGCCTCTATTAAAAAGAGGAGGATCCCATCAGCTTTCTATAGGCTAGGCCTACTATATTTATTTCTCAACTTTCCTAATATTAAGTACATTGCTTTACAACATTTTTGTACTATGGGGGATAGTAGATTGACATAGGCTAATGCTTTTGCTGTTCGTTAGGTCTACTCTTACTTTTCGTCAGCCAACAAGATGTGGACAGTTCTTCCAATATCTTTAATATGCATCTCGGAATTGGAACAGGACGCGTTAAGTTGCGTCCCCGATGTGTCTTCACTTGTAGCCTGTGACGTGTGAGCGAGACGCTTCGGATTGCGCAGCACACTCAGGGAGAAGTGCACAACGCAGCACTCTGGGCCGCAAAAGGCACATATATCTTTTTGTTAGGGTGTATTACAGCCACAAAGGGGATGCCGCTGTGAAATTCAAGGCATTATTAAGTGCTTGTCAAATTGTGAATGAGAGACTGATGTAGTGTGTACAGCCTACACAAAAAAACAAAGAGGTCATGACTTCCAAGCAACTTTTTTCAAATCATCACGCAGCCTTACAATGTATTAATCTAAACATATCAGCCCAACGTTTGTAGAACAACTAAAGTTACATTAATAACTCTAAAGTAAGCATATAGGAATACCTGTTTCTTTGTTAACCGCTCAACACAGAATAGCCGCTTGTGCGCACTCCCTCAAATCATTTGAGAACATATGTTTTCAGCTGTGTTCAATTGTATTCTTCATACTATAAAATAATAATGCCACTAAATGATAAGCAAATCTTCTGCTAAATGAACTAGCATAACCCACAGCCATATGGCAGAGCCACATCAGGACAACTCACAAGTATGATATTCTGCTCTTCTGAAATAGACTACATTTTCTTTATATCATGTTTCTTTAGACCTGTCTAAAAGAAATAATGGATTTATTGTGAGGCTATATTTACATGGATTTAGACCTTTTTTTTTTTTAAAGTAGATGTTCCAAAGGTCTGCATCAGTGGCTTGTAGGCTGCGTGTGGAAGACAGTAGATGCTAAATGTGTTTACGTTAATTAACGGTCAATTACCGTGAGACCAACAGTGATTTGCTTGACAATCACCGGCTGACAAAATTTCATGACCGCCACAGCTGTGTGCTTTTCCAAATCACCTCTAAAATCAATGGCATTTACCACAGGGGGAAGGCAATCAAGTTGTAGAAACATCAAGGATGATCAATGGAAACAGGAAGCACCTGAGCTCAATTTCAATTCTCATAGCATAGGGTCTGAATACTTATTTACACAAGGAATACGGTCAACTTTTAATTATATTTGCTGACACCCTACAGTCATATTTTGGCATCAGTAGAGTAGCTATATACAGTACCAGTCAAAAGTTGACACCTACTAATTACAGGGTTTTTCTGTTCTACTGTTTTCTACATTGTAGAATAATAGAAGACATCAAAACTATGAAATAACATATGTAGTAACCAAAAAAAGTTAATGTTTTTTTATATTTGAGATTCTTCAAAGCAGCCACCCTTTGCCTTGACAGCTTAGTACTGGTTCAAGGCTGTGATCCAAGTACTGGTTCAAGGGCTGTGGTCCAAGTACTGGTTCAAGGGCTGTGGTCCAAGTACTGGTTCAAGGGCTGTGGTCCAAGTACTGGTTCAAGGGCTGTGGTCCAAGTACTGGTTCAAGGGCTGTGGTCCAAGTACTGGTTCAAGGGCTGTGGTCTCCGAGGCCTATATAGGTGCATCCAAAATAGAACTCTATTCCTTATTTGTTGCACTACTTTTCACGAGGTCCCATGTGGCTCTGGTCAAAAGTAGTGCACTATATAGGGAATAGGGTGCCATCTGGGACACAGTCTATAGGCTGAAAACCCTGGGCAAAGATACCCTGAGAAAATAAACCCTGCATGCATGACTGCTGCAGCCATCACATCATCCCTTACAGATACTATATTATGACTGTTGCAGCCATCACATCATCCCTTACAGATACTATATTATGACTGTTGCAGCCATCACATCATCCCTTACAGATACTATATTATGACTGCTGCAGCCATCACTTACAGATACTATATTATGACTGCTGCAGCCATCACAACATCACTTACAGATACTATATTATGACTGCTGCAGCCATCACTTACAGATACTATATTATGACTGCTGCAGCCATCACTTACAGATACTATATTATGACTGTTGCAGCCATCACTTACATATACTATATTATGACTGCTGCAGCCATCACTTACAGATACTATATTATGACTGTTGCAGCCATCACTTACATATACTATATTATGACTGTTGCAGCCATCACTTACATATACTATATTATGACTGTTGCAGCCATCACTTACATATACTATATTATGACTGCTGCAGCCATCACAACATCACTTACAGATACTATATTATGACTGCTGCAGCCATCACATCACTTACAGATACTATATTATGACTGCTGCAGCCATCACTTACATATACTATATTATGACTGCTGCAGCCATCACTTACATATACTATATTATGACTGCTGCAGCCATCACTTACATATACTATATTATGACTGCTGCAGCCATCACTTACATATACTATATTATGACTGCTGCAGCCATCACTTACAGATACTATATTATGACTGTTGCAGCCATCACTTACAGATACTATATTATGACTGCTGCAGCCATCACTTACATATACTATATTATGACTGCTGCAGCCATCACTTACATATACTATATTATGACTGCTGCAGCCATCACTTACAGATACTATATTATGACTGTTGCAGCCATCACTTACAGATACTATATTATGACTGCTGCAGCCATCACATCACTTACAGATACTATATTATGACTGCTGCAGCCATCACTTACATATACTATATTATGACTGCTGCAGCCATCACTTACAGATACTATATTATGACTGTTGCAGCCATCACTTACATATACTATATTATGACTGCTGCAGCCATCACATCACTTACAGATACTATATTATGACTGTTGCAGCCATCACTTACATATACTATATTATGACTGCTGCAGCCATCACAACATCACTTACAGATACTATATTATGACTGCTGCAGCCATCACAACATCACTTACAGATACTATATTATGACTGCTGCAGCCATCACATCACTTACAGATACTATATTATGACTGTTGCAGCCATCACATCATCCCTTACAGATACTATATTATGACTGTTGCAGCCATCACATCATCCCTTACAGATACTATATTATGACTGCTGCAGCCATCACTTACAGATACTATATTATGACTGTTGCAGCCATCACATCATCCCTTACAGATACTATATTATGACTGCTGCAGCCATCACTTACAGATACTATATTATGACTGCTGCAGCCATCACAACATCACTTACAGATACTATATTATGACTGCTGCAGCCATCACTTACAGATACTATATTATGACTGCTGCAGCCATCACTTACAGATACTATATTATGACTGTTGCAGCCATCACAACATCACTTACATATACTATATTATGACTGCTGCAGCCATCACAACATCACTTACAGATACTATATTATGACTGCTGCAGCCATCACATCATCCCTTACAGATACTATATTATGACTGCTGCAGCCATCACATCACTTACAGATACTATATTATGACTGCTGCAGCCATCACATCACTTACAGATACTATATTATGACTGCTGCAGCCATCACTTACAGATACTATATTATGACTGCTGCAGCCATCACTTACAGATACTATATTATGACTGCTGCAGCCATCACTTACAGATACTATATTATGACTGTTGCAGCCATCACTTACATATACTATATTATGACTGTTGCAGCCATCACTTACATATACTATATTATGACTGCTGCAGCCATCACTTACAGATACTATATTATGACTGCTGCAGCCATCACTTACAGATACTATATTATGACTGCTGCAGCCATCACTTACAGATACTATATTATGACTGTTGCAGCCATCACTTACATATACTATATTATGACTGCTGCAGCCATCACTTACAGATACTATATTATGACTGTTGCAGCCATCACTTACAGATACTATATTATGACTGCTGCAGCCATCACTTACAGATACTATATTATGACTGCTGCAGCCATCACATCATCACGTAGATACTATATTATGACTGTTGCAGCCATCACATCATCACGTAGATACTATATTATGACTGCTGCAGCCATCACTTACAGATACTATATTATGACTGCTGCAGCCATCACATCATCACGTAGATACTCGTATGGCTATTTTCACCTGATAAATATAGCGGATGAAACTCAGTCATTTTATAAGTAAGAAAAATGATACACGCTAATTAGTCATTTGTAGTGTAAACAATGTCTTGTTAGCCAAACATCTGTCAATCCCAGTCTGATGACTCACCCTATATAACCATGTGATATTTATATATAACGGCTGTGTCTGAAATGGACATTATTCCCTATATAGTGCTCTACTTTTGACCAGAACACAAAAGACTTAAGTCAAAAGTAGTGTACTATATTAGGTAATAGCCAGAATAGGGTGCAATTTAGGATGCAGCCAATGCATCTATCCTCTGAAATAAAGACGTTCCATTGTAATGCATTGATAGACTACCCACACACAATATGTAGCAGTACAGTAGCGGTTAGTTGGGAGGGATTTCATGTGTTCAGAGTATCTACAATACATTTTTTTAACCAAAGTAATTGTAAAACTGGGGGATTTTTTAAATTATTTTTAAATACACACACCACAAAACCAGCCTCCACATGGACGCTCCCCTTCCCTGTAGTCGACAACACAAAACCAGCCTCCACGTGGACGCTCCCTTCCCTGTAGTCGACAACACAAAACCAGCCTCCACATGGACGCTCCCTTCCCTGTAGTCGACAACACAAAACCAGCCTCCACATGGACGCTCCCTTCCCTGTAGTCGACAACACAAAACCAGCCTCCACGTGGACGCTCCCTTCCCTGTAGTCGACAACACAAAACCAGCCTCCACATGGACACTCCCTTCCCTGTAGTCGACAACACAAAACCAGCCTCCACATGGACACTCCCTTCCCTGTAGTCGACAACACAAAACCAGCCTCCACATGGACACTCCCTTCCCTGTAGTCGACAACACAAAACCAGCCTCCACATGGACACTCCCTTCCCTGTAGTCGACAACACAAAACCAGCCTCCACATGGACGCTCCCTTCCCTGTAGTCGACAACACAAAACCAGCCTCCACATGGACGCTCCCTTCCCTGTAGTCGACAACACAAAACCAGCCTCCACATGGACGCTCCCTTCCCTGTAGTCGACAACACAAAACCAGCCTCCACATGGACGCTCCCCTTCCCTGTAGTCGACAACACAAAACCAGCCTCCACATGGACACTCCCTTCCCTGTAGTCAAGCCCATAGCTCTACACAGGCCATTCTCCCCCTTTCAACAACATTCCATGTTCTACTCATTCTAATCCATATTAGGGTGTATATGGACCAGATGACCGTACCTCAGTGCCCGCCCACTCGCTCCCTCCCGCCACGCGCTCCCTCCCTCCCGCTCGCGTGCTCTCTAATCATTCAGAGTTGAAGTGTCAGAGGACTTCTAGTTGTGTCGTCCCCTAATGCCACTGCTGTCAGTGTGCCCCCAGGATCCCACATCCTAATGGCCCTTTCCTCTGATTCCTCACCAGCTTCCACCAATTTCCTCAGGCTTGCTCCTGGCCAGCATGATATCCTGCTCCGGCTCCCTGTCCCGCATGGTAACTCTACGGGTCCCCACTCAACCAGTCTGCACCATCCACAGAGTCAAAATGGCAAGGGTTCGGTCATGGGCCATCCATAGGGACAAGTGAGAGGTCACTTTAAAATGTCAGTGCATGACACTGACACAGTTACAAAAGTTCATTCACTTGGGGGAACAGATTTCAAGTCAACTGATGAAGACTGCTAATGTTGCTCAAAACATGACCATCATGCTTTTAGGGAAAGCGGATCGTGTTGGACACTGTACGTAGGTGATCATATAACATTTGAAATGTCCATCCTTTTGAGAACTTTGAGTGCAATGTTTACTGTTCTTTAAAAAAATATATGTTTTTAGATGTTTGTTACAGCTCACTGTTTTCACTTGCTTTGGCAATGTAAACATATATGTCTCCCATGCCAATAAAACCCCTTAGAAATGACTTGACAGAATGAGTGAGAACGCTTGAGAGCTGACGTGAGAGTGAGAGGAAGGGGGATGAGAGAGGGAACACGAGAGAGAAAGAGTGCAATACATTTATTTTACAGTCTGAAAATCACTGTGGCAGTCAAAACACAACACACTGGTCGCTGAACAGCAGGGGAGAGTGCTTTCCTTCCCTCCCTGTGTTTATGCCGTCTCTGTCTGTCAATAAGTAGTAGGTGGATGGAGATCCAACTCTTTAGACAATGAATCTCCATCCCCAGAGGAATCACTTAACCCTGTCAGGCAGGGGGAGGTTTGGCTACTCTGGGCCAGGCTTAAAGTGGGGCTCCACAGCTGTGACCAGCCATTCAGATCAGACAAAGTGTTTGTCTTTCTGTCTGACGGCTTAAATCACAACACCATGGCTAGGGCACAAATGGCACCCTATATAGTGCACTAGCCCTACAGGCACTGGTCCAACGTAGTTCACTACATATGGATTAGGGTGACATTTGGGACAACAACACCATTCGGCTTCTGCTACAGCATCTTCCATAAAGCTCAAGCCCGTTGAATGAAAGCCTTCGCAGACTATGATTTTAGCCATATAACGCCACGATTTTGCCGTCCCAGACTAAAATGTCCACTATGGGGGGGGGGGGGGGGGGGGGGGGGGGCAAATTCTTAGGTTGTAAACGATTGTCGGACGTCTTGGGTCATTCAGTGTGACAGGGTCTGTCATTAAAACTACCTCTACGTACGGTTGTAGGTTCTGACAAAGTTTTAGCAGTGTCAGAAATGTTGAGCCGTTATCGCGTAGTGTGGCTGGGTGTTACGAGCCGATCCCGGAGACTGACCAATTAGGAAGACTGACTGCACTGAGCCTGCGCACAATAATACCATTGTGAAGTCAGAATAATATAAATAGTTTAAGATTTAAACATTTTACATGCTGTGCCAAAAAGAAGAATTTCATTAATCTTGTTTACATGACATTTGCGGTTAATCTACCCGATGAAAAACAAACGTTCTACAGCGGCACTGTTATTTTGGGGAAGTCTATTTGATTAGGAGTTTGGAGAAAACAATTTCCATGGTTGCATACTTTCAGTTTTTCCTAACTTCACTTGCGCATAAGCATAGAGTGAGGCCTGAACAGCCGGTGCTGACACACGATCAGATACAGTCGGTGCTGACACACGATCAGATACAGTCGGTGCTGACACAATCAGATACAGTCGGTGCTGACACACGATCAGATACAGTCGGTGCTGACACACGATCAGATACAGTCGGTGCTGACACACAATCAGATACAGTCGGTGCTGACACACAATCAGATACAGTCGGTGCTGACACACAATCAGATACAGTCGGTGCTGACACACAATCAGATACAGTCGGTGCTGACACACAATCAGATACAGTCGGTGCTGACACACAATCAGATACAGTCGGTGCTGACACACAATCAGATACAGTCGGTGCTGACACACAATCAGATACAGTCGGTGCTGACACACAATCAGATACAGTCGGTGCTGACACAATCAGATACAGTCGGTGCTGACACAATCAGATACAGTCGGTGCTGACACACGATCAGATACAGTCGGTGCTGACACACGATCAGATACAGTCGGTGCTGACACACGATCAGATACAGTCGGTGCTGACACACGATCAGATACAGTCGGTGCTGACACACGATCAGATACAGTCGGTGCTGACACACGATCAGATACAGTCGGTGCTGACACACGATCAGATACAGTCGGTGCTGACACACGATCAGATACAGTCGGTGCTGACACACGATCAGATACAGTCGGTGCTGACACACGATCAGATACAGTCGGTGCTGACACACGATCAGATACAGTCGGTGCTGACACACGATCAGATACAGTCGGTGCTGACACACGATCAGATACAGTCGGTGCTGACACACGATCAGATACAGTCGGTGCTGACACACGATCAGATACAGTCGGTGCTGACACACGATCAGATACAGTCGGTGCTGACACACGATCAGATACAGTCGGTGCTGACACACGATCAGATACAGTCGGTGCTGACACACGATCAGATACAGTCGGTGCTGACACACGATCAGATACAGTCGGTGCTGACACACGATCAGATACAGTCGGTGCTGACACACGATCAGATACAGTCGGTGCTGACACACGATCAGATACAGTCGGTGCTGACACACGATCAGATACAGTCGGTGCTGACACACGATCAGATACAGTTGGTGCTGACACACGATCAGATACAGTTGGTGCTGACACACGATCAGATACAGTTGGTGCTGACACACGATCAGATACAGTTGGTGCTGACACACGATCAGATACAGTTGGTGCTGACACACGATCAGATACAGTTGGTGCTGACACACGATCAGATACAGTTGGTGCTGACACACGATCAGATACAGTTGGTGCTGACACACGATCAGATACAGTTGGTGCTGACACACGATCAGATACAGTTGGTGCTGACACACGATCAGATACAGTTGGTGCTGACACACGATCAGATACAGTTGGTGCTGACACACGATCAGATACAGTTGGTGCTGACACACGATCAGATACAGTTGGTGCTGACACACGATCAGATACAGTTGGTGCTGACACACGATCAGATACAGTTGATGTGGAACAGCCGGTGCTGACACACGATCAGATCCAGTTGATGCTGAACAGCCGGTGCTGACACACGATCAGATCCAGTTGATGCTGAACAGCCGGTGCTGACACACGATCAGATCCAGTTGATGCTGAACAGCCGGTGCTGACACACGATCAGATCCAGTTGATGCTGAACAGCCGGTGCTGACACACGATCAGATCCAGTTGATGCTGAACAGCCGGTGCTGACACACGATCAGATACACCGTTGCAGCTGACGTAGCCTACATCGGCTGACGTAGCCGCGCAGGCCAATCGCAGAATGTGACGACAGAACTGAAGCTAAATCGCACAATATGGCCAGGTTGATCAAAATTAAATTTAACATCGCACAGTGTGACACTTAATAATCTTAAAAAGATGGAATCCGATGTGCCAAGGCCTTTAGTCAGTGTTGGTTTAGATGGAGAGTTGGTGTGAGTGTCGAGGACTATTGCGCTGCATTCTCAGGGTATAAACCCGTGGCATATACCTCTTTGGCTTGTGTTTTCACAAACAGAATGAATTACAACACGCACATAACTGCAGCTGTACACTGCACGGCTAGCCAAGGAGCACAATCACATAAGGAATTTGCTTAGACTGGGTGCTAGCTACTGGCCTAATTCAATTGTTCTGTTCTCAACATACACTAAGAATATCAAACATTGGAAACACCTTCCTAATATTGAGTTCCCCCCCTTTGGCCCTCAGAACAGTCTCAATTCGTCAGGGCATGGACTCTACAAGGTGTTGGAAGCGTTCCACAGGGATGCTGTTCCATGTTGACTCCAATTCTTCCCACAGTTGTGTCAAGTTGGCTGGATGTCCTTTGGGTGGTGGACCATTAATACACACAGGAAAACTGTTGAGTGTGAAAATCCCAGCAGCGCTGTATTTCACACAAACCGCTGAGCCTGGCACCTACTACCATACCCCGCTCAAAGGCACTTAAATATTTAGTCTTTCCTATTCACCTTCTGAATGGCACACACACAATCCATGTCTCAAGGCTTAAAAGGCCTTCTTTAAAAAACTCTTAAGGATCCGCCCCTTTCTTCCAATTTTCACCTAAAATGACATACCCAAATCTAACTGCCTGTAGCTCAGGACCTGAAGCAAGGATATGTATATTATTGATACCATTTGAAAGGAAACACTTTGAAGTTTGTGGAAATGTGAAAATAATCCTGGAGAATATAACACATTAGAACTGGTAAAAGATCATAAAAAATATATATTTGTACCATCTTTGAAGTGCAAGAGAAAGGCCATAACGTATTATTTCAGACCAGGCTCAATTTTGATTTTGGCCACTAGACGGCAGCAGTGTATGTGCAAATTTTCAGGCTGAACCAATGAACCATTGCATTTTTGTCATTTTTTTGGCCAAGACTGCCCAAATGTGCCTAATTAATAACTTTTCAAGTTCAAAACTGTGCACTCTCCTCAAACAATAGCATGGTATTATTTCACTGTAATAGCTACTGTAAATTAGACAGTGCAGTTAGATTAACAAGAATTTAAGCTTTCTGCCAATATCAGATATGTCTATGTCCTGGGAAATGTTCTTGTTACTTACAGCCTCATGCTAATCGTATTAGCCTACGTTAGCTCAACCGTCCCGTGGGTGGAACACCTATCTGTAGAGATCCTTAAGAGGATTTATTAAACTGTCTCCTCCCCTTCATCTACACTGATTGAAGTGGTTTTAACAAATGACATCAATAAGGGATCATAACCTTCACCTGATCAGTCTGTCATGGAGAGAGCAGGTGTTCTTCATGTTTTGTACAGTCACTGTATTGTATCGTCAGTGTAAAACACATCACATGAAGGAGTTTGTAAAATACATGTTTCAAGATCAATCATGCAACTAGAATGAGAAATTAAGGTCAGTTTTGTGGTTTCCTAAAATGTGATAAGGTTGGGATTTGGAGGGCAAGTCGATCCTAGTTCCTTATAACATCAGACATGTCACCCAATGAGCATGTTTGGGATGCTCTGGATAGACGTGTACGACAGCGTGTTCCAGATCCAGACAATATCCAGAAACTACGCACAGCCATTGAAGAGGAGTGGGACAACATTCCACAGGTCACAATCAACATCCTGATCAACTCTACGCGACGGAGATGCGAGGCAAATTGTGGTCACACCAGATACGGACTGGTTTAAAAAATAATAATTAAAGGTATATGTGGGCAACAGAAGCATATCTGTATTCCCAGTAAAATCTTTGAAATTGTTACATGTTGAGTTGTGTTTTTGTTCAGTGTAGAGTAATGTTCCTACCCCCATAGATGTCCCCATCCTCCGGTCCATCTCTAACACCTCCTAAAGACATCACCCTACAGTATCTGACTAAGAAAACTCCAAGAGATGTTTGTGTAACTTTCGGTAACGTACCTCGATGAGCTTGTTGGCGTGCTCGCGGAACACCTGGGCGTATTCCTTCACCTCCTTCTCGTTCCCGTTCTTCGCCGCTTCGATCAGAACCAGCAGAGGAACGTTGGTCTCCAGGAACGAATCAGAGACGTGATCCATGACCGCCTTACGCAGCTACACAGAGAGAACGAGGAGTTAAACAGCTGAACAGTTATTTTAGCTGTACTAGAGAAAAACAAAAACCTCTGGCAGAGAAACTAAATATTTTGTCAAACCAACCTGTCTGTGAAGGTCTCTGGAGAAGGAATGGGACTGGGAGAATGGAGGGAGGAAGAGAATAGGGGAGGGAAGGATAGAGGAAGGAAACCTGTCTGTGAAGGTCTCTGGAGAAGGAATGGGACTGGGAGAATGGAGGGAGGAAGAGAATAGGGGAGGGAAGGATAGAGGAAGGAAACCTGTCTGTGAAGGTCTCTGGAGAAGGAATGGGACTGGGAGAATGGAGGGAGGAAGAGAATAGGGGAGGGAAGGATAGAGGAAGGAAACCTGTCTGTGGAAGGAGGATATGGGAGAATGGAGAGGGAGATTGAGGGAGGAGAAGAGGCGGATTTGCACCAACCTGTCTGTGGAAGGAGGAATGGGAGAATGGAGAGGGAGATTGAGGAATGGGAGAATGGAGAGGGAGATTGAGGGAGGAGAAGAGGCGGATTTGCACCAACCTGTCTGTGGAAGGAGGAATGGGAGAATGGAGAGGGAGATTGAGGAATGGGAGAATGGAGAGGGAGATTGAGGGAGGAGAAGAGGGGGATTTGCACCAACCTGTCTGTGGAAGGAGGAATGGGAGAATGGAGAGGGAGATTGAGGAATGGGAGAATGGAGAGGGAGATTGAGGGAGGAGAAGAGGCGGATTTGCACCAACCTGTCTGTGGAAGGAGGAATGGGAGAATGGAGAGGGAGATTGAGGAATGGGAGAATGGAGAGGGAGATTGAGGGAGGAGAAGAGGGGGATTTGCACCAACCTGTCTGTGGAAGGAGGAATGGGAGAATGGAGAGGGAGATTGAGGGAGGAGAAGAGGGGGATTTGCACCAACCTGTCTGTGGAAGGAGGAATGGGAGAATGGAGAGGGAGATTGAGGGAGGAGAAGAGGGGGATTTGCACCAACCTGTCTGTGGAAGGAGGAATGGGAGAATGGAGAGGGAGATTGAGGGAGGAGAAGAGGGGGATTTGCACCAACCTGTCTGTGGAAGGAGGAATGGGAGAATGGAGAGGGAGATTGAGGGAGGAGAAGAGGGGGATTTGCACCAACCTGTCTGTGGAAGGAGGAATGGGAGAATGGAGAGGGAGATTGAGGGAGGAGAAGAGGGGGATTTGCACCAACCTGTCTGTGGAAGGAGGAATGGGAGAATGGAGAGGGGGATTTGCACCAACCTGTCTGTGGAGATATGGACAAAGAATGGGAGGATACAGAGAAATAAGGAATGAAAGGAGGAGAAGGGGAGACAAATAAACCCATAGAGGTCTCTGGAGAAGGAATGGGAGAAGAGGGACCAACCTGTCTGCGAAGGTCCCTAGTCTTCTTGGTCATCCTGTCGATGGCGGTGTTCAGAGCATCACTCTTGTCCTTCTTGCCAGCCTGGAGGAGAGAGAGCGAGAGAAGGTTAGAGGTAAAGACTATTTACACAGACGAAAACAGAGCGAAAGAGAGACAGCGAGGTGGCGGAAAGTCACTGAGGGATGAATCGCATGCCTTTACAAGACAATCCTTTATAATACAGAGATAAACTTGACGGACCAGAGATGCATATGAACAACTACTGTTGGTTTAAAACCATTAGAGCAGAAATAAAAACAAACAGTTGACAGATATCATTAGTCAAGGAGAGAACAGTACAGATCTCAGAGATAGTATTAGTCAGAGAGATAACAGATCAGAGATAGTATTAGTCAGAGAGAACAGTACAGAGATAGTATTAGTCAGAGAGAGAACAGTACAGAGATAGTATTAGTCAGAGAGAGAACAGTACAGAGATAGTATTAGTCAGAGAGAGAACAGTACAGATCAGAGATAGTATTAGTCAGAGAGATAACAGTACAGATCAGAGATAGTATTAGTCAGAGAGAGAACAGTACAGATATTTCTCCTGGCCAAGTTATGAGTTTCTCCTGAGGATGGATTTGGGTGTTTGGAGGTGGGTTTGGGTGTCCTAAGGGTGTTTGGAGGTTCAGATCAGGATGAGCGAACACGGCACAGGAGGAACTCCTGGGAAGAGCTGTCATTCCAACAGAGACCAGGGAGGGAGGGGGGGGAGGGGAGAGAGGAGAGGAGATGGGGAGGGGAGAGAGGAGAGGAGAAGGGATGGGGAGAGAGGAGAGGAGAAGGGATGGGGAGAGAGGAGAGGAGAAGGGATGGGGAGAGAGGAGATGGAGAGGTGGGGAGAGAGGAGAGGAGGAGGGATGGGGAGAGAGGAGAGGAGAAGGGATGGGGAGAGAGGAGAGGAGAAGGGATGGGGAGGAGAGGAGAGGGGATGGGGAGGGAGGAGAGGGGATGGGGAGGAGAGGGGATGGGGAGGGAGGAGAGGGGATGGGGAGGGAGGAGAGGGGATGGGGAGGGAGGAGAGGAGAAGGGGGGGTTTGGAAGGGAACACCATCTCAACTATACCTCCCCCAGTAAGAAGAGAGACATGAAGAGATGGGGGAAGGAGAAGGGAGAGGACAGGGGAGCCACAGGTGAATAAAAACATGTCTGCTTGTCTTTTTCTATTGTCTAGTCCCCCAGGTGGTCCAGTCTGAACACACCATTACATCTAACATTATGGAGAGAGACACACACACAGAGAGACAGAGGCAGAGGCAGAGAGAGAGAGAGAGAGAGAGAGAGAGAGAGAGGGGGGGAAGGGAGAGAGAGGGGGGGAGAGATAAAGAGTGAGAGGGAGAAGGAGAGAGAGAAAGAGGGAGAAGGGAGAGAGAAAGAGTGAGAGGGAGAAGGAGAGAGAGAAAGAGGAAAGGGAGAGAGAGGGGGGGGCGAGAGAGGGGGGGGGAAGGGCGAGAGAAAGAGTGAGGGGGGATGGAGAGAGAAAGAGTGAGGGGGCATGGAGAGAAAGAGAGTGGGAAGGGAGGGAAAGAGAGAAGAGTGCGAGACAACAGGTCTCTGGTAACACGGATCCCTCCTTCCAAAGTGCTGAACTGAGTCAAAACGTGAATGGAGCCATCAAGCCAGCTCCCCTTTTCCAAGCCACAAATCAAAATCCACTTCTCAACCCAACACCAAAAACAACAGGTGGTTGGAATTGGCCCCCCGTCTGTTCCAAACCTTTCTAATTGAAGTACAGAGCGGCTGCCCATACGCCAGCCAGCCCGATACTCTAAATGGAAGCAGTGCCCCCTGGATAGATGGGAATGATGTATTACACCCCTCCCTCCAATCAGACTATAGCATACCACCTCCTGCTCAGTTCAACCAAGGAAGCTTTGCAGCATATTTCTACTGCTCTACCCCCTCACTCCCTCCCCCCCTCTCTCCCCCCCTCTCTCTCCCCCTCTCTCCCTTCTCCAGGAGTCCAGAGATTCATAAGAGCCATTCGTTTAATAATTCTATTTAGTTTATGTCTAGCGTGTGTAGTACACACACACACAAACAGGCAAGGCTCAGATTTAGTTAGTCCTGGTTGGTTCCAACAGGAAGCTGCCGCAACACGTTGGAGTTATCAATATTCTGTTGGTGACGAGTCAGAGGAAACGAGGGAAGACGAGAAGGGGGAAAAAAGACGTGGAGAGGGAGGAGGAACGAGGCTCGAACACTGTGCGCAAGTGTGCAAGGCAGAAAAGCAAGCGAGTGAGCGAGCAAGCGAGAGAGAGAGAAACAGCACTGATGATCGACGCCAGGCTGCCACCACTCTGTAGTGGTGAGTGGCTGCAACAAAAGCACAGAATAACATCCCTGGCTTTCCGTTCGTCTTTTCTCTCTGCCACTGGCTGCCTGCGTCGTTAGCCGGCTGCTCGGAACGCCCAGAGCCTATAGGAGAAGAGCAGCACGCTGATCGCTGCAGTAGGCTGTGTTGCCACCACGGACCGACTAACCCAACGGCTCTCTGCCTGCCATCAACAAGTTAGGGACTGGACTGTTAAGGGAAGGAGAGGACCCACCCCCAACTAAGAGGGGCACCATTTGATCCTCAATTAACCAATTGAGCTGACATCATTGCAGTGGAAGACGAAAGAGAACGAAGAGAACGAAGGGAACAAAAAAAGGAGGGGGGGTGGAACAGCAGCGAGAAGCTGCATTCCGAGCCAGGGCGCTTTGGATGCAAATCATCAAAAAAAAAAAAAAAAAATATTGATAAAATAAAAATGCACCTTTTTTTGATAATGTGGGATTAAAACTACATAAGGAAAGAGGACAAATAGAAACCGACAACATCGACATGGGATTTGTGATTTTGTTTCAATTGGGAGGGCTCCAGAGCATCGCTGCCACTTTCTTATTTCAGGAAGAGAAGAGCCCGGTTCCTTTTGTGATTTCTACTCAAAAGGGCTTTTCTTTCCTCCCTTTGGATTTGTGTTCCTTCTGGCTGCTTCGGGAGTCCGCTGTAGAAAAGGACAGTTGAATGCAGCCTCCGACGTGCACAAAAGAATGGGTAAGTTATCCTCTTTTATCCAGAGAGTCTGGACCTGAATAGGAAACAGAGTGGAATGGGGGGGGGGGCTGAAGGCTAATAGGGGTATTCAAGGCTTGTCTACTTCCTTCCAATGTCATCCTCCTCTTCTCTCTCTACTCCATTTTCCTTTGGGTGGGGGGTGGGGGGGGGGGGGGGGGGCAAGTCGTGATTTCTGATTACATTAAACGACCAACTGACGTGTTGTATAACAGCGCAAAAAAAATATATATACACACACATATTGGTATGACAAATCCTTCAAAGCAAATTCTTAAAGAATGTTGAGTCAGTTGAACCAAAATAAAATAAATCTACGGAATCAAAACTGATTCTAGAAGCAGAGAGACGAGGAAAGAACATTCATTAAAAAGAATAAAAAAATAACCTGCAGATCTTTGTGGGATCATAACCCATTACGACAAGTCAGCGCAAAGGGAGGAAAACGAGCTGAAGGGAGGGCGAGAAAAAGTCCTCCACATCGCTGCTTCATGTATTAATACAGGAGCTTCACATGTAACAGAATCCTCTCAGGCAGGTTACGCTTCATCTCCCTTCCTACCTTCCTTGCCCACCGTCAAAGTAAACTCTGAATACTTATGTACACAGCAGTGATGCTACGCGGTCGATGATATGTGAAATTCAGGAATAGTGGGGGGGTTGGAGAGAGAGCAAGAGAAAGATGAGGGAGAGAGAACAGGATAAAAAATAAAAACAGTTACCACAAGTCAGCAGTATGTGCGCTGCAGAGATTAGCTTTCCCTCCCATTGGTTGATTTTATTATCTTTAAACCCCCCCCCAGGTTTCCATTCAAGGTGGCCATTGGTGGGACCTGCACCAACGGCATTGTGCCTGTGTGTGATCAGCATGCTGCTGTGCCTGCTGTCTCCTGCGTCATGCACA
Source organism: Salvelinus namaycush (assembly GCF_016432855.1). NCBI lineage: Eukaryota > Metazoa > Chordata > Actinopteri > Salmoniformes > Salmonidae > Salvelinus > Salvelinus namaycush. The sequence continues at coordinate 197,809 of NW_024061486.1, forward strand.
ACCTGCCCCCAGAAATGCCGCTGCGAGGACCAGCAGTTCTACTGCGACACTCAGGGGCTGGAGGCGCCCCCGGATGGCGTTGACCGGGGGGCTCTGGGGTTGTCGCTCCGCCACAACAGCATCGCTGAACTGAGCCCGGACCAGTTCTATGGCTTCTCCCAGCTCACCTGGCTCCACCTGGACCACAACCAGGTCACCACGGTGCAGGAGGACGCCTTCCAGGGGCTCTACAAACTCAAAGACCTCAACCTGAGCTCCAACCGGATCACAAAGCTGCCAAACACAACCTTCATCCACCTCATCAACCTACAGATCCTGGACCTGTCCTTCAACCTGATGACTGCGCTGGAGCCTGAGCTGTTCCATGGCCTCCGCAAACTGCAGATCCTCCACCTGCGCTCCAACTCGCTGCGCACCACCCCCGTCCGGGCCTTCTGGGACTGCCGCAGCCTTGAGTACCTGGGTCTGTCCAACAACCGGCTGCGGAGCCTGGCCCGGAACGGCTTCGCTGGCCTCATTAAGCTTAGAGAACTCCACTTGGAACACAACCAGCTGACTAAGATCAACCTGGCTCACTTCCCCCGCCTGGTGGCTTTGCAGTTCCTTTACCTGCAGTGGAACAAGATCTCCAACCTGACCTGCGGTATGGAGTGGACCTGGACCACGCTGGAGAAGATGGACCTCACGGGGAACGAGATCCGGGTGCTGACCCCGGACGTGTTCGAGACGCTGCCCAACCTGAAGATCCTCCTACTGGATAACAACAAGCTAGGCAGCCTGGACCCTCTGGTCTTGGATATGTGGCGGTCTCTAGGTACCGTGGGGCTGTCCAGCAACCTTTGGGATTGTACCAAACGTATCTGCTCCCTGGCCACTTGGCTCAGCACCTTCAAGGGGAGGTGGGAACACTCCATCCTGTGTCACACCCCCGAGTACGCCCAGGGCGAGGAGATACTGGACGCCGTTTATGGATTCCAACTTTGTCTGAATTTTACGGTGGCGCCACCTGTCGTCATGACCACAAGCACTTTGTCAATGGTCACGGACGCGCCAACAGGCACGACGGCGGAGGTCACCAGCTTCCTGTTCGGAGTAATGAAGCAGACACCCACGCAGAACTTCTATGGGGATTTTGGGCGCTTTACGACCGTAACGACAACGACCGCCGCGCCGCGCACCGCCCTGGCAACCACAGTGGAGGGCGGGAGTGGAGCGGTGGGACCCCCGGAGGACTTCTCGGAGACGGACAACACGGTCCTAACCCAGAGGGTGATCATTGGAACGATGGTCCTTCTGTTTACCTTCTTCCTCATCATTTTCGTTGTGTTCATCTCACGGAAGTGCTGCCCTCCTACCATGCGCAGGATACGCCAGTGCACGGCCATGCAGAACCGCCGCCAGATGAGGACCCAGCAGCGGCAGCAAATGGCGGACCTGGCCACGCAGGTACCCTATAACGAGTACGAGCCCAGCCACGAGGAGGGAGCGCTGGTTATCATCAACGGCTACGGGCAGTGCAAGTGTCAACAGCTGCCTTACAAAGAGTGTGAAGTGTAAACTATGTATTCCTCCTGCAGCAGCATATGGGCTGTTTACCATTTCAAACAATACAGGGTTTGTTTTTTGCTCCCCCCCCCCAGTTTATACAACAAAAAAAGCAAACTTTCTACTCGCTAGCTCTGAGAAATCAATGAGATAAGTACATTGAGTGGGAGAGTTGATGACTGGTGGGTGGAACGGACAGTGAAGAGACTGATGATGAGGATGCAGTAGGAATAGTCACATTTATTTTTATATGAATGCAAGATTGTTCATATCAAGCTGTGGGCAATCGGTCTCCACAGGAAAAAAAACACGGTAGACAGGTTTGTCACCACATTACTATCAGTCACTATGTTCCACAGCACAGAGGAGATGAAATCTTTAGCCAAGATGTCTGGAGACTAATCCCTCTTACTACGAGACGGTAAGGCTACAGATACATGGTCTATATCATTTCCAAGGGGAACCAGTGTGGGACATTTGATTATGACGACAGATTATTATTTTTAAGATGCACGGTAGCCACAGTCTGTCACCATCACAATCACTTGTTGGTACAGTAGTGAGTATATAAAAGGGGTTGGTTATTAAATTAAAAGCTTTTTTTTAATTCACATTTGTTCATTTTTTTTGGTAAATTACTATGAATATTGAATAAATGTTTATTTATGTCACAATCTGAATTAAATCTCCAACAGAAAATGGAATTTAAAACATTACTTGGTTGCTATTTATGTTCCATATAACGTGCATTTCCTCCCTCTGGATCCAAACAGGATCTTTCAACTCTGGTCCGTGAACACCCATTAGCCTTTTTGTCTTAATTTGATTCGCTTAAGTCCGTTGCCTAGCCATTAAATGTAAAAGCTTAGCCCTGTACGTGGGAAGGTTCACGTCCAGTATGCCCCACTACCTGCTTAGCCAAACCGTCTACAGTATCTATGACATGTGGAGATGCATCAGACCACGTAAACACTTCACCATCACTGTAGTGTTAAAGATTAGTGTAACAACCAGTCACTGACAGTAACTGGTCACCCGCAGCTTAACCTTTTTCTACTGCGATGTACACCAGGAGCCAAACAGACACACACAAGGCAGATGTTTTTGGAGAGGTAGTATCAGATATCTAGCTAGTACAGAGAGAGATTAATGACGAACAATGAAAAACCCATTCTGCTCTGCAGTCTCTCTCCCTCTTATGCTGAAAATACATTTGTCCCAGGAGGAGTCCCAGTCGTATTAGAGCTCCCAGCTAGCCAGCCTCCATGGAACAGCACAGACCCTAATCAGCTCTGACAGCGTCAACATTGAACCAATTAAGGACAGGCAAAAATAATCTAATATTCTGTCTCCCACACCAGTGATCCAAGCAAAGATTTAGCTTGCTACTGCTGCCAGTCAGTCGGCCACTCAAAAAAAACAGTCGGTACAAACATACATCATCCTTCACTCAACACGGCCAACTGGGCATTTATCTCCATACCGCGAATCCTACTCTTGTGAGAGACTGTCAGGCTGAAAGGCTGACATTTCCCTTTGGAAAGAGAAGGGGGGAAAAACAGGCAGAAAGGAGAGAAGGGGAAAAAACAGGCAGAAAAGAGAGAAGGGGGGGAAAACAGGCAGAAAGGAGAGAAGGGGAAAAACAGGCAGAAAAGAGAGAAGGGGAAAAACAGGCAGAAAAGAGAGAAGGGGAAAAACAGGCAGAAAAGAGAGAAGGGGGAAAAACAGGCAGAAAAGAGAGAAGGGGAAAAAACAGGCAGAAAAGAGAGAAGGGAAAAAACAGGCAGAAAAGAGAGAAGGGGGGAAAAACAGGCAGAAAGGAGAGAAGGGGAAAAACAGGCAGAAAAGAGAGAAGGGAAAAAACAGGCAGAAAAGAGAGAAGGGGAAAAAACAGGCAGAAAAGAGAGAAGGGGAAAAAACAGGCAGAAAAGAGAGAAGGGGAAAAAACAGGCAGAAAAGAGAGAAGGGGAAAAAACAGGCAGAAAAGAGAGAAGGGGAAAAAACAGGCAGAAAGGAGGGGGAAAAACAGGCAGAAAGGAGGGGGGAAAACAGGCAGAAAGGAGGGGGAAAAAACAGGCAGAAAGGAGGGGGAAAAAACAGGCAGAAAGGAGGGGGAAAACAGGCAGAAAGGAGGGGGAAAAACAGGCAGAAAGGAGGGGGAAAAACAGGCAGAAAGGAGGGGGAAAAACAGGCAGAAAGGAGGGGGAAAAACAGGCAGAAAGGAGGGGGAAAAACAGGCAGAAAGGAGAGAAGGGAAAAAACAGGCAGAAAAGAGAGAAGGGGAAAAACAGGCAGAAAGGAGAGAAGGGAAAAAACAGGCAGAAAAGAGAGAAGGGGAAAAAACAGGCAGAAAAGAGAGAAGGGGAAAAACAGGCAGAAAGGAGAGAAGGGGAAAAAACAGGCAGAAAGGAGGGGAAAAAACAGGCAGAAAGGAGGGGAAAAAACAGGCAGAAAGGAGGGGGAAAAAACAGGCAGAAAGGAGGGGGAAAAAACAGGCAGAAAGGAGGGGGGAAAAACAGGCAGAAAGGAGGGGGGAAAAACAGGCAGAAAGGAGGGGGGAAAAACAGGCAGAAAGGAGGGGGAAAAACGGGCAGAAAGGAGGGGGAAAAACAGGCAGAAAGGAGAGGAGAAGGGGAAAAACGGGCAGAGAGGAGAGGAGAAGGGGGAAAACAGGCAGAGAGGAGAGGAGAAGGGGGAAAAACAGGCAGAGAGGAGAGGAGAAGGGGGAAAACAGGCAGAAAGGAGAGGAGAAGGGGGAAAACAGGCAGAAAGGAGAGGAGAAGGGGGAAAACAGGCAGAAAGGAGAGGAGAAGGGAAAAAACAGGCAGAAAGGAGAGGAGAAGGGAAAAAACAGGCAGAAAGGAGAGGAGAAGGGGAAAAACGGGCAGAGAGGAGAGGAGAAGGGGGAAAACAGGCAGAGAGGAGAGGAGAAGGGGGAAAAACAGGCAGAGAGGAGAGGAGAAGGGGGAAAACAGGCAGAAAGGAGAGGAGAAGGGGGAAAACAGGCAGAAAGGAGAGGAGAAGGGAAAAAACAGGCAGAAAGGAGAGGAGAAGGGAAAAAACAGGCAGAAAGGAGAGGAGAAGGGAAAAAACAGGCAGAAAGGAGAGGAGAAGGGAAAAAACAGGCAGAAAGGAGAGAAGGGAAAAAAACAGGCAGAAAAGAGAGAAGGGAAAAAACAGGCAGAAAAAAGAGAAGGGAAAAAACAGGCAGAAAAGAGAGAAGGGGAAAAAACAGGCAGAAAGGAGAGAAGGGGAAAAAACAGGCAGAAAGGAGAGAAGGGGAAAAAACAGGCAGAAAAGAGAGAAGGGAAAAAACAGGCAGAAAAGAGAGAAGGGGAAAAACAGGCAGAAAAGAGAGAAGGGGAAGAAACAGGCAGAAAAGAGAGAAGGGGAAAAACAGGCAGAAAGGAGGGGGAAAAACAGGCAGAAAGGAGGGGGAAAAAGAGGCAGAAAGGAGGGGGAAAAAACAGGCAGAAAGGAGGGGGAAAACAGGCAGAAAGAAGGGGGGAAAACAGGCAGAAAGAAGGGGGAAAAACAGGCAGAAAGGAGAGAAGGGGGAAAACAGGCAGAAAGGAGAGAAGGGGGAAAACAGGCAGAAAGGAGAGAAGGGAAAAAACAGGCAGAAAAGAGAGAAGGGAAAAAACAGGCAGAAAAGAGAGAAGGGGAAAAACAGGCAGAAAGGAGAGAAGGGGAAAAACAGGCAGAAAGGAGAGAAGGGGAAAAAACAGGCAGAAAAGAGAGGAGAAGGGGGGAAAACAGGCAGAAAGGAGAGGAGAAGGGGGGAAAACAGGCAGAAAGGAGAGGAGAAGGGGGGAAAACAGGCAGAAAGGAGAGGAGAAGGGGGGAAAACAGGCAGAAAGGAGAGGAGAAGGGGGGAAAACAGGCAGAGAGGAGAGGAGAAGGGGGGAAACAGGCAGAAAGGAGGGAGAAGGTGGAAAACAGGCAGAAAGGAGAGGAGAAGGGGGGGAAACAGGCAGAGAGGAGGGAGAAGGGGGAAAACAGGCAGAAAGGAGAGGAGAAGGGGGGGAAACAGGCAGAGAGGAGGGAGAAGGGGGAAAACAGGCAGAAAGGAGGGAGAAGGGGGGAAAACAGGCAGAAAGGAGAGGAGAAGGGGGGAAAACAGGCAGAGAGGAGAGGAGAAGGGGGGAAACAAACAGAAAGACAAAGGGGGGGGGAAACAAACAGGCAGAAAGACAAAAAAATGCAGGGGTAACTACTAAACAAAAAGAAACAGAGGGGTCCCGTTGACTCTAGATAATTACCCTGCACAGCAACATAGGATTTTACAAGAGGGTTAAACTCTTGAGAATCTCCCCTGAGGACGAATGCAGCTCCTGTGATCAGCAAACAGAGGGGGCTGGGGCTCAGGGCTAAGGCTCAGGGCTAAGGCTCAGGGCTAAGGCTCAGGGCTAAGGCTCAGGCTCAGGGATAAGGCAGAGGAGGTTGAGAGGCAGGTTAAGGACACATTGGTATGCAGCACAGAGAGGATATGTATTAACATCAGACTAAAGCAGCCGCCACTGCAGCAACCCTCTCTCCCCCTCCATCTGCAGGTCTTTTTGTGCTCTGTTTGGAAGGTAGGGGGCAGGGAGAGAGAGGAAAGGAGAATGAGGAGGAGGAGAGAGAGGTGGGGGGAGGAGGGGTAGCGAGGATAGACTGGCAACCAGGTGGTCATGCTTATAAAAGGGAATGAGCATTCTTCAGGACAGGTCATGTTATTCTATGGGGTTAAGAAACTGAGGGGAGTGGGGAGGGGGGAGCAGTGCCTCCCAAACTGCACCCTATCCCCTACACAGTGCACCAATTTAGACCAGTGCCCTATGGGTTCTGGTTACAGTAGTGCACTATATAGGATAGTGTGTCATTTGGGACAAATCCCAGAATGACAAAATGGTGTCATCCCCTTAGGGCTGGGACAACAACGAGGAGAGAGGATAACGTCCCCTTAGGGCTGGGACAACAACGAGGAGAGAGGATAACGTCCCCTTAGGGCTGGGACAACAACGAGGAGAGAGGATAACGTCCCCTTAGGGCTGGGACAACAACGAGGAGAGAGGATAACGTCCCCTTAGGGCTGGGACAACAACGAGGAGAGAGGATAACGTCCCCTTAGGGCTGGGACAACAACGAGGAGAGAGGATAACGTCCCCTTAGGGCTGGGACAACAACGAGGAGAGAGGATAACGTCCCCTTAGGGCTGGGACAACAACGAGGAGAGAGGATAACGTCCCCTTAGGGCTGGGACAACAACGAGGAGAGAGGATAACGTCCCCTTAGGGCTGGGACAACAACGAGGAGAGAGGATAACGTCCCCTTAGGGCTGGGACAACAACGAGGAGAGAGGATAACGTCCCCTTAGGGCTGGGACAACAACGAGGAGAGAGGATAACGTCCCCTTAGGGCTGGGACAACAACGAGGAGAGAGGATAACGTCCCCTTAGGGCTGGGACAACAACGAGGAGAGAGGATAACGTCCCCTTAGGGCTGGGACAACAACGAGGAGAGAGGATAACGTCCCCTTAGGGCTGGGACAACAACGAGGAGAGAGGATAACGTCCCCTTAGGGCTGGGACAACAACGAGGAGAGAGGATAACGTCCCCTTAGGGCTGGGACAACAACGAGGAGAGAGGATAACGTCCCCTTAGGGCTGGGACAACAACGAGGAGAGAGGATAACGTCCCCTTAGGGCTGGGACAACAACGAGGAGAGAGGATAACGTCCCCTTAGGGCTGGGACAACAACGAGGAGAGAGGATAACGTCCCCTTAGGGCTGGGACAACAACGAGGAGAGAGGATAACGTCCCCTTAGGGCTGGGACAACAACGAGGAGAGAGGATAACGTCCCCTTAGGGCTGGGACAACAACGAGGAGAGAGGATAACGTCCCCTTAGGGCTGGGACAACAACGAGGAGAGAGGATAACGTCCCCTTAGGGCTGGGACAACAACGAGGAGAGAGGATAACGTCCCCTTAGGGCTGGGACAACTACGAGGAGAGAGGATAACGTCCCCTTAGGGCTGGGACAACAACGAGGAGAGAGGATAACGTTCCCTTAGGGCTGGGACAACAACGAGGAGAGGATAACATCCCCTTAGGGCTGGGACAACAACGAGGAGAGAAGATAACGTCCCCTTAGGGCTGGGACAACAACGAGGAGAGAGGGGAGTAAAACATCACCTTGGCAATGTCACCTCCTAGAAAAACTCAAATCAAAACAAAAATAAAGCAAGCGGGAGAAAGTTAAGTATGAAAGGAATTGGCACTGGCTCAGACTCCCCGTTTGTCATGCAGATTTTAGCCAAGTTCTATTAGATAAGAGAAAGGGTGTTTTTGAAGTCCTCCATCTACAAAGATGTGGAAATGCTTTAGAATAGACAGAGAGAGACTCTTGATTGAAGTGACTGGGGTGGGATAGGAGGAGAGGAAGGATGGCCCCCAAGAGGGCGCTATGAAGTGTCATCGGTGTTGAAACAGACTTCTGACGGAGCCAAGCTAATAGGCAAACCCAAGGATTTTTCAAAAGCAGTGCATAATAAAGGCAATAATTTGCCATTTGGGATGCAGTCTTATACGCTGTCAGTGACGTGGGTCTCCCTAGGAGTCCTATACACTGTCAACAGTGACGTGGTCTCCCTAGGAGTCCTATACGCTGTCAACAGTGACGTGGGTCTCACTAGGAGTCCTATACGCTGTCAACAGTGACGTGGTCTCCCTAGGAGTCCTATACGCTGTCAACAGTGACGTGGTCTCCCTAGGAGTCCTATACGCTGTCAACAGTGACGTGGTCTCCCTAGGAGTCCTATACGCTGTCAACAGTGACGTGGGTCTCCCTAGGAGTCCTATACGCTGTCAACAGTGACGTGGGTCTCCCTAGGAGTCCTATACGCTGTCAACAGTGACGTGGTCTCCCTAGGAGTCCTATACTCTGTCAACAGTGACGTGGTCTCCCTAGGAGTCCTATACTCTGTCAACAGTGACGTGGGTCTCCCTAGGAGTCCTATACGCTGTCAACAGTGACGTGGGTCTCCCTAGGAGTCCTATACGCTGTCAACAGTGACGTGGGTCTCCCTAGGAGTCCTATACGCTGTCAACAGTGACGTGGGTCTCCCTAGGAGTCCTATACGCTGTCAACAGTGACGTGGTCTCCCTAGGAGTCCTATACGCTGTCAACAGTGACGTGGTCTCCCTAGGAGTCCTATACGCTGTCAACAGTGACGTGGGTCTCCCTAGGAGTCCTATACGCTGTCAACAGTGACGTGGTCTCCCTAGGAGTCCTATACGCTGTCAACAGTGACGTGGGTCTCCCTAGGAGTCCTATACGCTGTCAACAGTGACGTGGTCTCACTAGGAGTCCTATACGCTGTCAACAGTGACGTGGGTCTCCCTAGGAGTCCTATACTCTGTCAACAGTGACGTGGTCTCCCTAGGAGTCCTATACTCTGTCAACTGTGACGTGGGTCTCCCTAGGAGTCCTATACGCTGTCAACAGTGACGTGGGTCTCCCTAGGAGTCCTATACGCTGTCAACAGTGACGTGGGTCTCCCTAGGAGTCCTATACGCTGTCAACAGTGACGTGGGTCTCCCTAGGAGTCCTATACGCTGTCAACAGTGACGTGGGTCTCCCTAGGAGTCCTATACGCTGTCAACAGTGACGTGGGTCTCCCTAGGAGTCCTATACGCTGTCAACAGTGACGAGGGTCTCCCTAGGAGTCCTATACGCTGTCAACAGTGACGTGGTCTCACTAGGAGTCCTATACGCTGTCAACAGTGACGTGGTCTCCCTAGGAGTCCTATACGCTGTCAACAGTGACGTGGGTCTCCCTAGGAGTCCTATACGCTGTCAACAGTGACGTGGTCTCCCTAGGAGTCCTATACACTGTCAACAGTGACGTGGTCTCCCTAGGAGTCCTATACGCTGTCAACAGTGACGAGGGTCTCCCTAGGAGTCCTATACGCTGTCAACAGTGACGTGGTCTCACTAGGAGTCCTATACGCTGTCAACAGTGACGAGGGTCTCCCTAGGAGTCCTATACGCTGTCAACAGTGACGTGGTCTCCCTAGGAGTCCTATACGCTGTCAACAGTGACGTGGTCTCACTAGGAGTCCTATTCGCTGTCAACAGTGACGTGGTCTCCCTAGGAGTCCTATACGCTGTCAACAGTGACGTGGTCTCACTAGGAGTCCTATTCGCTGTCAACGTACGAGCAGAGCAGAGCCGAGCAGGAGGCAGCAGGTGTTCCAACCATCCATCCACACAGCAGAATACTGTTTCAGTCAGTCACACAACTCAAATGGTTTTTTGGAGTCGTTGTTCCATTGTAGTTTGTCCCAAACTAAGCCATGCCATGCATTCCCATTTTGATGTCTCTGAAAAAAAACTAATTTTGGATTTACATTTTTTCTATCAAGGCTAAGAACCGCTTTACTGTCGTCCCAAATTACCTGCATGTTCCAAGAAACCAGTCCGAGCTGACTTCAGTCTGAATGTCATTCAGATAATAACAGAAGCCTTATTTCTAAATGAATGGCCCACGGATAGACAGGATGGACCAGAGAGACAGTGTATAGTAGTATATTTTTTAGGGGAGGGAAGGGGGGGGCAAACATTTGACATCACTTAAAGATTACAGCTTGTAAAATGGTGACTGAAATGAAGCCACAATTTGTAGAAATGTGCATCCGTTTTTCCGACTGTCAAATAAAAAAAATTTGGGGGGGGGGGGGGGGGCTGTTTTCTTGTCATACTCTGAAGCCTTGCTCTCACTCCCCCTAGACCCTTCCTGATGACCTCTGTGCCAAATTAATGCTTGTCTTCGCTCCACTTTTGTATTGTAATATGTACAATTTCATATCTGTAAAGTGGATAAGATGTGGCAAAACTGAAAAAAAATATCTTTTTTTTCCTTCCTTAAAACATATATTTTTAAATAAAAATGGTTACAATTAATTTCTTCGGTCTGATTTCCCAGCCCCCCATGAGAACTGGTTTTAAATAAGTGATGCTTATTACATGACATTGTCCCTCTTCAAACTGTCTGTCTGTCTTGGTGATGCTTAAATCATCAATGCAGGATTCAACCCCAACCAAGAGTTGGCATGGTGATCTAGTCCAACAGAATCCTCCAATCATATCACGCCATGGTGATCTAGTCCAACCGAATCCTCCAATCATATCACAGCATGGTGATCTAGTCTAATAGAATCCTCCAATCATATCACAGCATGGTGATCTAGTCTAATAGAATCCTCCAATCATATCACGGCATGGTGATCTAGTCCAAAGGAATCCTCCAATCATATCGCGGCATGGTGATCTAGTCCAAAGGAATCCTCCAATCATATCGCGGCATGGTGATCTAGTCCAAAGGAATCCTCCAATCATATCGCGGCATGGTGATCTAGTCCAACAGAATCCTCTATTACATTGTACTCATCATCTTGTCCTGCAGGCTAAATATGTCGTAAAATGGAGACGATGCCTTCCTGTTTATTAGACAACGGCCATTAGAATGATTTCTATGTATTCTACAACAGGTGGTGACATTACAGTAGAGGGTTTGTTATGAGAGAACAGATATTTCCGCAGGGTAAAGAGATTAGATATCATTCCATGTCCAAAATGGCACCCTTGTTACCTATATTGTGAACTAAATCCAATAGGGCTCTGGTCAAAAGTAGTGCACTATATGAAAAATATGGTGCCATTTGGAAGGTAATCCCCAAGATTACATGCAGCCCGATTAACTCCCATCAAAACGGACGGGACATTTGTGAGAGTCTTCTCCAGTCAAGCAGTTCCAACAACCACCATAAACACACAATGATTGACACTGGTTGAAAGTGATTATTTAAAACAAAAACAGAGAATGACGAGGAAAGACTAAAAGTACCTCAAGAGTTTAGCTGGAGGCTGAACGTGTCCCATTTTATTTGGTACATTATTTTCTTTTAAGCGTAACTTTTTTCCCCCTTCTTTTTGTTCTGCTTGTTACTGTGAAAGAGGGTCTTTGCGTCCCTGTTCTGGAACATGCTACTGATTGTTGTGTAGCTGTTATATCGTTGGTAGATTTCAGGAGGACAGGGGATTGGGTGAGGCAGCATGACACTGATGTAAAGAAGATGACAAAGGTTGTGTCCTAAATGCCACCCTATTCTCTTATCCCTTTATAATGCATTACTTTACCAGGGCCATAGTGCTCCGGTCTAAAGCAGTGCACTATATAGGGAATAGGGTGACACAACCTTAACCTACAAGACAGGGTAAAGTCAGACTTAGCAAGCTCACCTACACGGTAGGTGTGTGCAACGAACACACATAACAGCAGCCAAGGTGAACAATCTCCATGGCTAATGTACCACATCCACCCTTCATGACAGACAAGGACAAAGGTAATGTACCACATCCACCCTTCATGACAGACAAGGACAAAGGTAACTACTGAGTAATGCAATCCTCTTCCTTCAGACAGAGAGTCAGGCAGGGCGCAGAGTCAGGCAGGGCGCAGAGTCAGGCAGGGCGCAGAGTCAGGCAGGGCGCAGAGTCAGGCAGGGCGCAGAGTCAGGCAGGGCGCAGAGTCAGGCAGGGCGCAGAGTCAGGCAGGGCGCAGAGTCAGGCAGGGCGCAGAGACAGGCAGGGGACAGAGTCAGGCAGGGGACAGAGCGTCAGGCAGGGGACAGAGTCAGGCAGGGGACAGAGCGTCAGGCAGGGGACAGAGCGTCAGGCAGGGGACAGAGCGTCAGGCAGGGGACAGAGCGTCAGGCAGGGGACAGAGCGTCAGGCAGGGGACAGAGCGTCAGGCAGGGGACAGAGCGTCAGGCAGGGGACAGAGCGTCAGGCAGGGGACAGAGCGTCAGGCAGGGGACAGAGCGTCAGGCAGGGGACAGAGCGTCAGGCAGGGGACAGAGCGTCAGGCAGGGGACAGAGCGTCAGGCAGGGGACAGAGCGTCAGGCAGGGGACAGAGCGTCAGGCAGGGACAGAGGGGACAGAGCGTCAGGCAGGGGACAGAGCGTCAGGCAGGGGACAGAGCGTCAGGCAGGGGACAGAGCGTCAGGCAGGGGACAGAGCGTCAGGCAGGGGACAGAGCGTCAGGCAGGGGACAGAGCGTCAGGCAGGGGACAGAGCGTCAGGCAGGGGACAGAGCGTCAGGCAGGGGA
>NW_024061486.1:215508-350508 GCF_016432855.1 Salvelinus namaycush
CCCCCGGACTGTCCACCCCCCCCCGGACTGTCCACCCCCCCCCGGACTGTCCACTCAGGGACGCCACCTAGTGCCCATGCCTGGTTATGTTTAATGTGTTTGTCTCATCTGTTCTAAAATGCTTTATGAGGGCGCAGGGAAAGTCCCCGAGCAGAAGGCTAGAACAACCTTCCGGAACAGACATTTACACCTGACATCAAAGTGACAGAGGTCTTAACGGACAGGGATTCTGTAGGAGAGTTGATATAAAACATTTTTAAAAGGAGGCCCATTTTCACACCGCAGTACTTTTACAGACTGTCAGTTAGGTGTGAGGTAGAGAAGTCATGCTGGTGGTCTTTGTAAAACATAACACAGCTCCTATTAAGAACGCTTGCCAAGGGCGAGTGTCTCCAAACAGAGAAAGCGCCACTGGTAGAGAAAGCAAAGTAGTTGTCCATCATCCGTTACCCAGACTCCCTCAGTGAGAGGAGAGAGTGTCAGGTCTGGCAGGGGGAGCATCAATCTCCTGTGATCCGTCGCAAGGTGTCAAATCGGGACCGTCGGCGGATGTCTCCCAGTTAATAAAAAAATGGGAAACATTTGTCTCTATTTGGCCAAGACTTGGGAAATGGATCAGACAGCAGGCTCATCACGCCAGGAGGAAGGCCACAACAGGCTGGAGGAGACTACTGAAGCAACGCAGGTTAGAGGTGGTAGAGTCAGTAGGAGGGAGGGGGTGGTAGAGTCAGTAGGAGGAAGTATCTTCTATCTGTGGTTGATCCTCTTCCTGTCTGAGAGACATAAAAGTAATAAATGGTCTGATAAGGAGAGAGATCAAAACTAGGATTTATTACAATTCTAAATCTAGATGGGCCTCCTCTGCACATGAATTACCTGAGAAGAGACGAGACGGCCAAGTTGTCTTGGTCCTGCTAGGAACCCAAGTCATATGGAGGTTCAGGTTAGATCACGTCGCTGACCTCCTTCACATACTCTTTACCATCCTTACATATGACCTTTGACCTCAGAACAGGAATGATCAGATATCCTCCAATTAAGAGTGAAACCCTCTGGTCTCCTTCTCCCACCGACCCTCTGGTCTCTCAGCGTTAACTTCCTTCAGGAAATGACAAACACTAAGACACGACCGCTACGGTATAAACATACCGGACACAACCGCTATGGTATAAACGTACCGGACACAACCGCTACGGTGTAAACATACCGGACACAACCGCTACGGTGTAAACATACTGGACACAACCACTACGGTGTAAACATACTGGACACAACCACTACGGTGTAAACATACTGGACACAACCACTACGGTATAAACATACTGGACACAACCACTACGGTGTAAACATACTGGACACAACCACTACGGTGTAAACATACTGGACACAACCACTACGGTGTAAACATACTGGACACAACCACTACGGTATAAACATACTGGACACAACCACTACGGTGTAAACATACTGGACACAACCACTACGGTATAAACATACCGGACACAACCGCTACGGTGTAAACATACTGGACACAACCACTACGGTGTAAACATACTGGACACAACCACTACGGTATAAACATACCGGACACAACCACTACGGTGTAAACATACCGGACACAACCACTACGGTGTAAACATACCGGACACAACCGCTACGGTGTAAACATACCGGACACAACCACTACGGTATAAACATACTGGACACAACCACTACGGTGTAAACATACTGGACACAACCGCTACGGTGTAAACATACCGGACACAACCACTACGGTGTAAACATACTGGACACAACCACTACGGTGTAAACATACTGGACACAACCACTACGGTGTAAACATACCGGACACAACCACTACGGTGTAAACATACCGGACACAACCACTACACTACTATGCTAATTCCAAATTACAGTGTAGCTTGAATGACACCTGAGAGCTTCATTATTTCGTCAGGAAGAGAGGAAGGAACCAAACAAAAAGACAGCTGATTGGATCAAACACGGGACAGCCGTAAACAGGTCTCCTCAAATCAAGACCCTGTAAGGAAACTAAACCCGACAGACTGATAGCAAGGTAATTCGGCAACCCGCCATTATGCATTATGCTTTTATAAACAGAAAGGAATAAGTCCTTTCATTCAAGCAGATAAGACCCCCCTGTACCTCCACGACAGTAGTGTTTATTGAAAAGTCTGTTGAGTCCTGAGTGGGTGCTATATTAATATAACAGGATGTATCAGCTGTAGCTAGGCCGTGTGGGGGGGCTGAAGCTAGGCGGTGTGCCATGTGGGGGGGGGCTGTAGCTAGGCCGTGTGGGGGGGCTGCAGCTAGGCCGTGTGGGGGGGCTGCAGCTAGGCCATGTGGGGGGGGCTGCAGCTAGGCGGTGTGGGGGGGGGTCTGAAGCTAGGCCGTGTGGGGGTGGGTCTGAAGCTAGGCGGTATGGGGGGGGGTGGGTCTGAAGCTAGGCGGTGTGGGGGGGGGTCTGAAGCTAGGCGGTGTGGGGGGGGGTCTGAAGCTAGGCGGTGTGGGGGGGGGTCTGAAGCTAGGCCGTGTGGGGGGGGGGTCTGAAGCTAGGCGGTGTGGGGGGGGGGTCTGAAGCTAGGCGGTGTGGGGGGGGGGTCTGAAGCTAGGCGGTGTGGGGGGGGGGTCTGAAGCTAGGCGGTGTGGGGGGGGGTCTGAAGCTAGGCGGTGTGGGGGGGGGGTCTGAAGCTAGGCGGTGTGGGGGGGGGGTCTGAAGCTAGGCGGTGTGGGGGGGGTCGTAGCTAGGCGGTGTGGGGGGGGCTGTAGCTAGGCGGTGTGGGGGGGGCTGTAGCTAGGCGGTGTGGGGGGGGGCTGTAGCTAGGCGGTGTGGGGGGGGCTGTAGCTAGGCGGTGTGGGGGGGGGCTGTAGCTAGGCGGTGTGGGGGGGGGGGGGCTGTAGCTAGGCGGTGTGGGGGGGGGGGGGCTGTAGCTAGGCGGTGTGGGGGGGGGGGCTGTAGCTAGGCGGTGTGGGGGGGGGCTGTAGCTAGGCGGTGTGGGGGGGGGGCTGTAGCTAGGCGGTGTGGGGGGGGGGCTGTAGCTAGGCGGTGTGGGGGGGGGCTGTAGCTAGGCGGTGTGGGGGGGGCTGTAGCTAGGCGGTGTGGGGGGGGGCTGTAGCTAGGCGGTGTGGGGGGGGCTGTAGCTAGGCGGTGTGGGGGGGGGGCTGTAGCTAGGCGGTGTGGGGGGGGGGCTGTAGCTAGGCGGTGTGGGGGGGGGCTGTAGCTAGGCGGTGTGGGGGGGGGGCTGTAGCTAGGCGGTGTGGTGGGGCTGTAGCTAGGCGGTGTGGTGGGGCTGTAGAGCTAGGCGGTGTGGTGGGGCTGTAGAGCTAGGCGGTGTGGTGGGGCTGTAGCTAGGCGGTGTGGTGGGGCTGTAGCTAGGCGGTGTGGTGGGGCTGTAGCTAGGCGGTGTGGGGGGGGGGGGGGGGGGGCTGAAGCTGTGTACGCTCTAGTAGAGTAATGGGGTAGACTAAAGTGGCGTGGGTGTTCAGTCTAGATCTCTTGAGGGGGAAAAAATCCCCAGACACATTTAAAATGGTACATAGTAAATCTGTGTGGTGGCGGAGGTCTTGAACTGTGGCTAATGGACTACAGCCACTACCCTCGGGGCACAGCCACTACCCTCGGGGCAGTAGCAGCAGACCTAGAATTAACGCTTCTATTTCCTGGTCAGCTTCAGCCTCAACAAACCAGAGTCTTGAATAAGGTTAGGCTACACAGAATCATCGGTGGAGGCGGTAGGAACGAACAAGGAACAGACCTTTACATTTTAATACACCATAAATTTAAAAAAGCCTATAAAGTCAAAACTATTAAATGTCCAATTTAAAACACAGCAGGGGAAGAAGTTAATTCCAAAAAATACAGCAGAACTAGAGAGAGAGGGATCTTTCCCATGTGCTTACAACCACACATGTCCGGGGTTAATGACTGTGTAAGGACATTTTAAGCAGTGGCACATCTTAACAGGGCTGTTAAAGCCACACAAAAAAGGTAGCGATAAACATAACAGAGAGCCTAGAGGACAGAGACGAAAAATGAACACCTACCACCTGCCAAAAAAACGGGCAGGTAAGATGTCTACTTCACCAGCCACGTTGGTTGGTGGGTCAGGGGCTCCACAGTACGAGCACTTCACTCGCATTTTGTCAGACCATAAAACATCTCGAAAATCAAGAACATTTCTGTAGCGTCCCAACGGTTTGTCCTACAAACCTCTCTATGGAAAGATTACTCTCACGAACATGGTGTTCTCCCGTTTTGCTCTACGACCCCTCGCAAGCATCTTGAGACTCGTCTGAAGTCTGTACAGACGATCTGCCAACTTCTGTCTGTAGCGTCCGAATGGTTTGGCCTGCACACCAATATGACCCCTACGGGCATCACAAGACTGGGGTTGAAGGTCCCCCCGGTACCAGTTAAAAAAAGTATAAATGGAGACTGTTTTCTGATCTATTTTTTTGTCTCTCAGATACAGTACAGACAGAATAAACTTCCTTTAGATTTTGTGTTGGGAGTATGTTGTTCCATGTAGTGAATCGGTTATTCATTCACTGTCTGTAGAAGCTAATAGCTGTATGGCAAATTCAATGTTTTCAACAACAACAAAAAACATGTAAAATATACTTCAAGGGGTTTTAAAATTATAAATCAAATCGTTAAATGATCCTTGGTATGACAAGGAATTCTATATGTTAGATAACAGAGATCATTAGCCTGCTTTAAGCAAACTGTTCAAAGGCTTTTCTCTAAGGAGGTCTGCTACACGGGTGCTTGGAAACAATGCCTCTGTTTCACGATCTGACCTCTGAACCCATCTGGAGAGGGGAAGAACATTGTGTCCCAAATAGCACCCTATTCACTATATAGGCACCCTATTCCCAATGGGCCCTGGTCCAAAGTAGCACAGGGTGCCATTTTGGGACAGACGTACCGTTTTTGCCAGTACTCCAATACCATGCAACAAGACTTAAATTAATGACCGTGTCACATCAGAACAGAGACGTCAGCACCTTGTTTGAACCTGAAATGCCATTGTAATTATAAAACTGTACCGACAATGAACAGCCAACAAAAAGGCCAAAAGGAACTGGTTTAACAGCTGAAATTGAAGATGAAACTATCCATTAAAGGACGAGCCTACCGGCTCTATAACCAGTTACTATGCCGTTAGTATATATGCAGTAGTGTAATACTTGATACACATTTTGACGTTTCATAGTTGTTACTCATACTGCACGATTCAGCATTTGTCATTGAAGCGTCTGCATTGTCATTGTCTACAGGTGATACTACGTGTAGTGGCTTTCTTTCCTCTTTACCGTAGCCACTGCCCAAGCCTGAAGCTGGGTTGTTTCGTATGCATACGGTTTCCAAACGGCCAAAAATTCAATGAGATCCAAGGATAATGGTGCAACAAAAATGTTTATTCTTCTTATATGTAACAAAAAAAAAAGATTATCCAATCAACTTAAAGCATAGATTACTTGATATGGAAAATACAAAATATGACCTGTCTGTATGTATGTCTGTATGGTCAAAAAACTATACCGCTCCCTCATCTAGCAAGGACTCCTCCCCCCCGAAGGCCCAACTTCCTTGGCTTTATACTAACACAATTAACACAGTACAATGAATGGGCAATAGGGGGGGGGGCAAAACCTGAGTTACACTAACAACAAATGAATATATCTCAATCAGGTAAATATAAAATCAGAAAGGTACCTAATATTTCATCATATACATTAATATATTTACACAAATGTACACAGAGCTCAGTATGTCCAGTCTTTTATACAAATACGTCCAAATGGGCTCTAACACTACGTATCACCTCCAAGGATGCAGCGCTGAGGCCAGTCTGCAGTTATCTTAGCTAGCTATCCTGACAACTCAAAAGCTCCTTTCTCACCTGCGCCGAATACAACAGGTGTAAGACCCTACAGTGTAATGCTTACTCACAAGCCCTTAACCGACAATGCAGTTAAGAAAAATAACCCCCGCAAAAATAAACAGTAACAAATAATTAAAGAGTCGCAGTAAAAAAAAAAACATTACAATTAACAAGGGCCACATAAACACAACTGGTAATTATGGATTCTCATGACGTTGGAATGCATTAGGCAGTGTGTGTGAATTGACGCACAACGTCTGTCTGGGTGATTTGGGCTATAAGCACGCACACACACACACACACACACACTCCTGTGTATTTCAGAAAGTTGCATAAAAATACCACTCACTGATACATATAATTCCTGTCTTAAGATTCATTTGTTCA
The DNA here is from genome assembly GCF_016432855.1 of Salvelinus namaycush. Lineage (NCBI taxonomy): Eukaryota > Metazoa > Chordata > Actinopteri > Salmoniformes > Salmonidae > Salvelinus > Salvelinus namaycush. The sequence goes on from NW_024061486.1 coordinate 221,805, forward strand.
AATTATTGAATTTTCTAATAAGTTCAAAAGATTGTTGATTTCCTACTATGTTAAATACATTTTTATATATATATATATATATACATTTTTATATATATATATATATATATATATATATATATATATATATAGTCGAATTTCGTTTTAATATGTGGAATGCGTGATTTCGTACACAAGGCAGATTTCCTAGGGCCCTACAATTTGTTTATTAAATCAGATTCACCAGTGAAAGAATGTATTCAAATTAAAAGGACATTTACCCGGAAGCAACACCGCAAGCATTGTCCATAACACCATCATTATTCTAACACCCCCAGTCTGTCCCTGTCCTGATTATTCTAACACACACCCCCCCAGTCTCTCCCTGTCCTGATTATTCTAACACACACACCCCCAGTCTCTCCCTGTCCTGATTATTCTAACACACACACACACCCACAGTCTCTCCCTGTCCTGATTATTCTAACACACACACCCCCAGTCTCTCCCAGTCCTGATTATTCTAACACACACACACACACCAAGTCTCTCCCTGTCCTGATTATTCTAACACACACACCCCCAGTCTCTCCCAGTCCTGATTATTCTAACACCCCCAGTCTGTCCCTGTCCTGATTATTCTAACACCCCCAGTCTCTCCCTGTCCTGATTATTCTAACACACACACCCCCAGTCTCTCCCTGTCCTGATTATTCTAACACACACACCCCCAGTCTCTCCCTGTCCTGATTATTCTAACACACACACACACACCCCCAGTCTCTCCCTGTCCTGATTATTCTAACACACACACCCTCAGTCTCTCCCTGTCCTGATTATTCTAACACACACACCCCCAGTCTCTCCCTGTCCTGATTATTCTAACACACACACCCACAGTCTCTCCCTGTCCTGATTATTCTAACACACACATCCCAGTCTCTCCCAGTCCTGATTATTCTAACACACACACACACCCACAGTCTCTCCCTGTCCTGATTATTCTAACACACACACCCCCAGTCTCTCCCAGTCCTGATTATTCTAACACACACACACACACCAAGTCTCTCCCTGTCCTGATTATTCTAACACACCCCCAGTCTCTCCCAGTCCTGATTATTCTAACACACACACACACACCCAGTCTCTCCCTGTCCTGATTATTCTAACACACACACCCCCAGTCTCTCCCTGTCCTGATTATTCTAACACACACACCCCCAGTCTCTCCCTGTCCTGATTATTCCAACACACACACCCCCAGTCTCTCCCTGTCCTGATTATTCTAACACACACACACACACACACCCCCAGTCTCTCCCTGTCCTGATTATTCTAACACACACACCCTCAGTCTCTCCCTGTCCTGATTATTCTAACACACACACCCCCAGTCTCTCCCTGTCCTGATTATTCTAACACACACACCCACAGTCTCTCCCAGTCCTGATTATTCTAACACACACACACACCCACAGTCTCTCCCTGTCCTGATTATTCTAACACACACACCCCCAGTCTCTCCCAGTCCTGATTATTCTAACACACACACACACACCAAGTCTCTCCCAGTCCTGATTATTCTAACACACACACACACACCCAGTCTCTCCCTGTCCTGATTATTCTAACACACACACCCCCAGTCTCTCCCTGTCCTGATTATTCTAACACACACACCCCCAGTCTCTCCCTGTCCTGATTATTCTAACACACACACCCCCAGTCTCTCCCTGTCCTGATTATTCTAACACACACACCCCCAGTCTCTCCCTGTCCTGATTATTCTAACACACACACCCCCAGTCTCTCCCTGTCCTGATTATTCTAACACACACACCCCCAGTCTCTCCCTGTCCTGATTATTCTAACACACACCCCCCCAGTCTCTCCCTGTCCTGATTATTCTAACACACACACCCCCAGTCTCTCCCTGTCCTGATTATTCTAACACACACACCCCCAGTCTCTCCCTGTCCTGATTATTCTAACACACACACCCCCAGTCTCTCCCTGTCCTGATTATTCTAACACACACCCCCAGTCTCTCCCTGTCCTGATTATTCTAACACACACCCCCAGTCTCTCCCTGTCCTGATTATTCTAACACACACACCCCCAGTCTCTCCCTGTCCTGATTATTCTAACACACACACCCCCAGTCTCTCCCTGTCCTGATTATTCTAACACACACACCCCCAGTCTCTCCCTGTCCTGATTATTCTAACACACACACACACCCCCAGTCTCTCCCTGTCCTGATTATTCTAACACACACACACACCCCCAGTCTCTCCCTGTCCTGATTATTCTAACACACACACCCCCAGTCTCTCCCTGTCCTGATTATTCTAACACACACACACACACACCCCCAGTCTCTCCCTGTCCTGTGTATTCTAACCCCCCAGTCTCTCCCTGTCCTGTGTATTCTAACCCCCCAGTCTCTCCCTGTCCTGTGTATTCTAACCCCCCTAGTCTCTCCCTGTCCTGTGTATTCTAACCCCCCAGTCTCTCCCTGTCCTGTGTATTCTAACCCCCCAGTCTCTCCCTGTCCTGTGTATTCTAACCCCCCCCAGCCTGTCCTGTGTATTCTAACCCCCCCAGTCTCTCCCTGTCCTGTGTATTCTAACCCCCCAGTCTCTCCCTGTCCTGATTATTCTAACACCCCCAGTCTGTCCCTGTCCTGATTATTCTAACACACACACCCCCAGTCTCTCCCTGTCCTGATTATTCTAACACACACACCCCCAGTCTCTCCCTGTCCTGATTATTCTAACACACACACACACACATCCCCAGTCTCTCCCTGTCCTGATTATTCTAACACACACACCCTCAGTCTCTCCCTGTCCTGATTATTCTAACACACACACCCCCAGTCTCTCCCTGTCCTGATTATTCTAACACACACACCCACAGTCTCTCCCTGTCCTGATTAATCTAACACACACACCCCAGTCTCTCCCAGTCCTGATTATTCTAACACACACACACACCCACAGTCTCTCCCTGTCCTGATTATTCTAACACACACACACCCAGTCTCTCCCAGTCCTGATTATTCTAACACACACACACACACCCAGTCTCTCCCAGTCCTGATTATTCTAACACACACACCCCCAGTCTCTCCCTGTCCTGATTATTCTAACACACACACCCCCACACACACACCCCCCAGTCTCTCCCTGTCCTGATTATTCTAACACACACACCCCCAGTCTCTCCCTGTCCTGATTATTCTAACACACACACCCCCAGTCTCTCCCTGTCCTGATTATTCTAACACACACACCCCCAGTCTCTCCCTGTCCTGATTATTCTAACACACACACCCCCAGTCTCTCCCTGTCCTGATTATTCTAACACACACACCCCCAGTCTCTCCCTGTCCTGATTATTCTAACACACACACCCCCAGTCTCTCCCTGTCCTGATTATTCTAACACACACACCCCCAGTCTCTCCCTGTCCTGATTATTCTAACACACACACCCCCAGTCTCTCCCTGTCCTGATTATTCTAACACACACACCCCCAGTCTCTCCCTGTCCTGATTATTCTAACACACACACCCCCAGTCTCTCCCTGTCCTGATTATTCTAACACACACACCCCCAGTCTCTCCCTGTCCTGATTATTCTAACACACACACCCCCAGTCTCTCCCTGTCCTGATTATTCTAACACACACACCCCCAGTCTCTCCCTGTCCTGATTATTCTAACACACACACCCCCAGTCTCTCCCTGTCCTGATTATTCTAACACACACACCCCCAGTCTCTCCCTGTCCTGATTATTCTAACACACACCCCCAGTCTCTCCCTGTCCTGATTATTCTAACACACACACACACACCCCCAGTCTCTCCCTGTCCTGATTATTCTAACACACACACCCCCAGTCTCTCCCTGTCCTGATTATTCTAACACACACACACACCCCCAGTCTCTCCCTGTCCTGATTATTCTAACACACACACACACCCCCAGTCTCTCCCTGTCCTGATTATTCTAACACACACACACACCCCCAGTCTCTCCCTGTCCTGATTATTCTAACACACACACACACCCCCAGTCTCTCCCTGTCCTGATTATTCTAACACACACACCCCCAGTCTCTCCCTGTCCTGATTATTCTAACACACACACACACACACCCCCAGTCTCTCCCTGTCCTGTGTATTCTAACCCCCCAGTCTCTCCCTGTCCTGTGTATTCTAACCCCCCAGTCTCTCCCTGTCCTGTGTATTCTAACCCCCCTAGTCTCTCCCTGTCCTGTGTATTCTAACCCCCCTAGTCTCTCCCTGTCCTGTGTATTCTAACCCCCCAGTCTCTCCCTGTCCTGTGTATTCTAACCCCCCAGTCTCTCCCTGTCCTGTGTATTCTAACCCCCCAGTCTCTCCCTGTCCTGTGTATTCTAACCCCCCCCAGCCTGTCCTGTGTATTCTAACCCCCCCAGTCTCTCCCTGTCCTGTGTATTCTAACCCCCCAGTCTCTCCCTGTCCTGTGTATTCTAACCCCCCCAGCCTGTCCTGTGTATTCTAACCCCCCCAGCCTGTCCTGTGTATTCTAACCCCCCCAGCCTGTCCTGTGTATTCTAACCCCCCCAGTCTCTCCCTGTCCTGTGTATTCTAACCCCCCAGTCTCTCCCTGTCCTGTGTATTCTAACCCCCCCAGCCTGTCCTGTGTATTCTAACCCCCCCAGCCTGTCCTGTGTATTCTAACCCCCCCAGCCTGTCCTGTGTATTCTAACCCCCCCAGCCTGTCCTGTGTATTCTAACCCCCCAGTCTCTCCCTGTCCTGTGTATTCTAACCCCCCCAGCCTGTCCTGTGTATTCTAACCCCCCCAGCCTGTCCTGTGTATTCTAACCCCCCCAGCCTGTCCTGTGTATTCTAACCCCCCCAGCCTGTCCTGTGTATTCTAACCCCCCCAGCCTGTCCTGTGTATTCTAACCCCCCCAGCCTGTCCTGTGTATTCTAACCCCCCCAGCCTGTCCTGTGTATTCTAACCCCCCCAGCCTGTCCTGTGTATTCTAACCCCCCCCGTCTCTCCCTGTCCTGTGTATTCTAACCCCCCCAGCCTGTCCTGTGTATTCTAACCCCCCCAGCCTGTCCTGTGTATTCTAACCCCCCCAGTCTCTCCCTGTCCTGTGTATTCTAACCCCCCAGCCTGTCCTGTGTATTCTAACCCCCCCAGCCTGTCCTGTGTATTCTAACCCCCCCAGTCTCTCCTGTGTATTCTAACCCCCCCAGCCTGTCCTGTGTATTCTAACCCCCCCAGCCTGTCCTGTGTATTCTAACCCCCCCAGCCTGTCCTGTGTATTCTACCCCCCCCAGCCTGTCCTGTGTATTCTAACCCCCCCAGCCTGTCCTGTGTATTCTAACCCCCCCAGCCTGTCCTGTGTATTCTAACCCCCCCAGCCTGTCCTGTGTATTCTAACCCCCCCAGCCTGTCCTGTGTATTCTAACCCCCCCAGTCTGTCCTGTGTATTCTAACCCCCCAGTCTCTCCCTGTCCTGTGTATTCTAACCCCCCCAGCCTGTCCTGTGTATTCTAACCCCCCCAGCCTGTCCTGTGTATTCTAACCCCCCCAGCCTGTCCTGTGTATTCTAACCCCCCCAGTCTCTCCCTGTCCTGTGTATTCTAACCCCCCAGTCTCTCCCTGTCCTGTGTATTCTAACCCCCCCAGCCTGTCCTGTGTATTCTAACCCCCCCAGCCTGTCCTGTGTATTCTAACCCCCCCAGCCTGTCCTGTGTATTCTAACCCCCCAGTCTCTCCCTGTCCTGTGTATTCTAACCCCCCAGTCTCTCCCTGTCCTGTGTATTCTAACCCCCCCAGCCTGTCCTGTGTATTCTAACCCCCCCAGCCTGTCCTGTGTATTCTAACCCCCCCAGCCTGTCCTGTGTATTCTAACCCCCCCAGCCTGTCCTGTGTATTCTAACCCCCCCAGCCTGTCCTGTGTATTCTAACCCCCCCAGCCTGTCCTGTGTATTCTAACCCCCCCAGCCTGTCCTGTGTATTCTAACCCCCCCAGCCTGTCCTGTGTATTCTAACCCCCCCCGTCTCTCCCTGTCCTGTGTATTCTAACCCCCCCAGCCTGTCCTGTGTATTCTAACCCCCCCAGTCTCTCCCTGTCCTGTGTATTCTAACCCCCCCAGCCTGTCCTGTGTATTCTAACCCCCCCAGCCTGTCCTGTGTATTCTAACCCCCCCAGCCTGTCCTGTGTATTCTAACCCCCCCAGTCTCTCCTGTGTATTCTAACCCCCCCAGCCTGTCCTGTGTATTCTAACCCCCCCAGCCTGTCCTGTGTATTCTAACCCCCCCAGTCTCTCCCTGTCCTGTGTATTCTAACCCCCCCAGCCTGTCCTGTGTATTCTAACCCCCCCAGCCTGTCCTGTGTATTCTAACCCCCCCAGCCTGTCCTGTGTATTCTAACCCCCCCAGTCTGTCCTGTGTATTCTAACCCCCCCAGTCTCTCCCTGTCCTGTGTATTCTAACCCCCCCAGCCTGTCCTGTGTATTCTAACCCCCCCAGCCTGTCCTGTGTATTCTAACCCCCCCAGCCTGTCCTGTGTATTCTAACCCCCCCAGTCTCTCCCTGTCCTGTGTGAGGACATCTTAAACAGTGGCACGTCTTAACAAGCACAAAACAATGCACTTTAAAGGCCCCAAAATAAAGGTAAAGAAACAGGTTGTGCATTACTTTGTTTAGAGAGCATGGGTGCGTACTTAAAAATGGTAACCTATTTTCTATATAGCACACTAAATGTTGACCAGAGTCCCATGGTAGTGCACTATAAAAACAAATGGAATAGGCTGCCAATTGGGATGCAGCCAATATCACAAAATGGCCCCATAACACCCCGGGAGCAGAACAAGGTATTATAACGGGGCAAGGGCTATGCAAGGCTGTGTGTGTGTGTGTGTGTGTGTGTGTGTGTGTGTGTGTGTGTGTGTGTGTGGAAAGGACAGGTAAACAGGTAAATTAGCTGCTTGTTAGTTTTTTTCCCGGGTGGGGTCAGAGGCAAATCATCTTGGCTGAAACTTGTTTATCCGTTTGGGAGATAAATGTATTTCCTCAGGATATTAATTAAATGCAATTACAATACATTTCAGGAGAGTAGAGTGAAAGGAACTGGTATGTAAATTCCCCGGGCCATCCTTTCCTAGATTAGAAATTCATTTTTTTTTTTTTTACAGAAAAGAAAATGGTCTGTTTAACACAACTGATTGTGTCTCAGTGGATCTTTTCTGGGTTAGCCTAGCCCTAGACAGACTATTTTTACAGCAACAGCAGTATTATCTTCCCCCGGTGTTGCCTTCCTTAACAACAAACGGCTTCTTTGAAAATACCTCAAGGTTTAAGCAGCAACACGCAGGGAACATCTGCAGGATACCAGAGACGAGGAGTTGAGGGGAAACAGTTGTTTCTGATCTAATAAAAGAAAATAAATATTTGGTGAGAGGAAGAGCTTCCGGGGGGGGGGGGGTGGTTTAGGAAGAGGAAGAGCTTCCAGGGGGGGGTGGTTTGGGAAGAGAAAGAGCTTCCAGGGGGGGGGGGGGGGGGGGGGTTGGGAAGAGGAAGAGCTTCCAGGGGGGGGGAAGTGGACTCCCGGGTGGCGCAGTGGTCTAGGGCACTGCATCGCAGTGCTAGCTGCGCCACCTGGGTTCGCGCCCAGGCTCTGTCGCAGCCGGCCGCAACCGGGAGGTCCGTGGGGCGACGCACAATTGGCATAGCGTCGTCCGGGTTAGGGAGGGTTTGGCCGGTAGGGATATCCTTGTCTCAGTATGTAAAAATGTAATAAAATGTATGCACTCTACTGTAAGACGCTCTGGATAAGAGCTAAATGACTAAAATGTAAAAAATGGGGGGGGGGGGGGGTTTGGGAAGAGAAAGAGCTTCCAGTGGGGGGGGGGGGGTTTAGGAAGAGGAAGAGCTTCCGGGGGGGGGTTTGGGAAGAGGAAGAGCTTCCGGGGGGGGGGGGGTGGTTTGGGAAGAGGAAGAGCGTCCAGGGGGGGGTGGTTTGGGAAGAGAAAGAGCTTCCAGGGGGGGGGGGGGGGGTGGTTTGGGAAGAGAAAGAGCTTCCAGTGGGGGGGGGGGGGGGGGGGGGGTTTAGGAAGAGGAAGAGCTTCCGGGGGGGGGGTTTGGGAAGAGGAAGAGCTTCCGGGGGGGGGGGGGGGGGGGGGGGTGGTTTGGGAAGAGGAAGAGCTTCCGGGGGGGGGTTTGGGAAGAGGAAGAGCTTCCGGGGGGGGGGGGTGGTTTGGGAAGAGGAAGAGCTTCCAGGGGGGTGGTGGTTTGGGAAGAGGAAGAGCTTCCAGTGGGGTGGTGGTTTAGGAAGAGGAAGAGCTTCCAGTGGGGTGGTTTGGGAAGAGGAAGAGCGTCCAGGGGGGTGGTGGTTTGGGAAGAGGAAGAGCGTCCAGGGGGGTGGTGGTTTGGGAAGAGGAAGAGCGTCCAGGGGGGTGGTGGTTTGGGAAGAGGAAGAGCGTCCAGGGGGGTGGTGGTTTGGGAAGAGGAAGAGCGTCCAGGGGGGGTGGTGGTTTGGGAAGAGGAAGAGCTTCCAGGGGGGGGGGGTGGTTTGGGAAGAGGAAGAGCTACCAGGGGGGTGGTTTGGGAAGAGGAAGAGCTTTCAGTGTTAGGGTTTGGGTTCAGGGGTGGTAAATCTTTAGCAGTGCCTCCCAATAATGACACGACAGTATCCAGATCCTAAGATTCATCCCAAATAGCACCCTATGTCGTGCACTACTTTTGACCAGTGACCAATATAGGGAGCCATTTGGGAAGCAGCCCTAGTGTTTGTCATCAGTGCTCGTCCTTGCTATATGGATTGGAGTGCTGAAAGACTCGAGGGAGCAACAGATGTGTGTGCTCTGAACCATACCAAGACGTGGCCAGGTCTCCCGTTGTGGTCCTCCCCCCCCCCCCCCCCCCCCCCCCCCCCCCCCCCCCCCCCCCCCCCCCTCCCTTTACTCATCACAGATCTCTGCCACATCCCAAATGGAACCCTGTTACCTGTATAGTGAATTACTCTTGACCAGGACCCATAGGACAATTGTCCTCTCACATTGGTGACAATGTAGTCCTCTCTCTCCAGCCAACAAAACAGCATAAACAGACTGCAATATTATGGTCTGACTTACATGTAAATGTCCCAAATAGTTTTTTAGCAAATGGAAAAAGAACTGCGGCTGTGTTTGAAATGTAGGTTTACGTCTGGCATTAAAACTCTGCTTTCTGCCAATTGACAGGGAGAAAAAATGGCTCTGTGGGTGACGATGGGGTCTTTGTGAGTGGTTGTTTTGAAGGTCACACACCCAGTTGGAAAATAGTCACAGGCAAAATGTATTTTTCAAAAAGAACAGCATATAACTAAATCAAATGGAGAAATGTGAGGTGGATGAGAACTAATGCACTCTCACAGCAGGCCCTTTGAATTCCTATGTGAGAATGCTGTTCATTGACTACAGCTCAGCATTCAACACCATTGTCCCCTCAACTCCCGAGTGGCGCAGCGGTCTAAGGCACTGCATCTCAGTGATAAAGGCGTCACTACAGACCCTGGTTCGATTCCAAGCTGTATCACAACCAGCCGGGCGGCACACACAATTGGCCCAGCGTCCTCCGGGTTTGGCCGTCATTGTAAATAAGATTTTTTTCTTAACTAACTTGCCTAGTTAAATAAAGGTTTACTTAAATATAGAATTAGCTCATCACTAAGCTCAAACCTGGGACTGAACACCTCCCTCCAACTGCATCCTGGACTTCCTGACGGGCCACCCACAGGTGGCGAGGTTAGGCACCAACACATCCGACACGCTGACCATCAACACGGTAGCCCCTCAGGGATGTGTGCTTAGTCCCCTCCTGTACTCCATGTTCACCCACGACTGCGTGGTGTTAGAGCACACGACTCCAACACCATCATCAACTTTGCTGACGACACCACAGGTGGTAGGACTGATCAGTATCCACATTACTGAGTAATTAACATGGCCGACACACACAACCACAGTTGCGGCGGGCACGTCAGCGCCTCATCTCCCTCAGAACCTCAAAAAGTTCTACAGCTACACCAGAGAGCATCTTTACTCTCTGCATCACTGCTTGGTACGACAACTGCAAGGCCCCCGACTGCAAGGCCCCCGACTGCAAGGCCCCCGACTGCAAGGCCCCCGACTGCAAGGCCCCCGACTGCAAGGCCCCCGACTGCAAGGCCCCCGACTGCAAGGCCCCCGACTGCAAGGCCCCCGACTGCAAGGCCCCCGACTGCAAGGCCCCCGACTGCAAGGCCCCCGACTGCAAGGCCCCCGACTGCAAGGCCCCCGACTGCAAGGCCCCCGACTGCAAGGCCCCCGACTGCAAGGCCCCCGACTGCAAGGCCCCCGACTGCAAGGCCCCCGACTGCAAGGCCCCCGACTGCAAGGCCCCCGACTGCAAGGCGCTAGACAGCGGTGAGTAGAGCCCAGTACATCACCGGGGCTTCCTGCCATTCAGGACCTCTACACCAGGTAGTGGTGAGTAGAGCCCAGTACATCACCGGGGCTTCCTGCCATCCAGGACCTCTACACCAGGTAGTGGTGAGTAGAGCCCAGTACATCACCGGGGCTTCCTGCCATCCAGGACCTCTACACCAGGTAGTGGTGAGTAGAGCCCAGTACATCACCGGGGCTCCCTGCCATCCAGGACCTCTACACCAGGTAGTGGTGAGTAGAGCCCAGTACATCACCGGGGCTTCCTGCCATCCAGGACCTCTACACCAGGTAGTGGTGAGTAGAGCCCAGTACATCACCGGGGCTCCCTGCCATCCAGAACCTCTACACCAGGTAGTGGTGAGTAGAGCCCAGTACATCACCAGGGCTCCCTGCCATTCAGGACCTCTACACCAGGTAGTGGTGAGTAGAGCCCAGTACATCACCAGGGCTCCCTGCCATCCAGGACCTCTACACCAGGTAGTGGTGAGTAGAGCCCAGTACATCACCGGGGCTCCCTGCCATCCAGGACCTCTACACCAGGTAGTGGTGAGTAGAGCCCAGTACATCACCGGGGCCGCCTGCCATCCAGGACCTCTACACCAGGTAGTGGTGAGTAGAGCCCAGTACATCACCGGGGCTCCCTGCCATCCAGGACCTCTACACCAGGTAGTGGTGAGTAGAGCCCAGTACATCACCGGGGCTCCCTGCCATCCAGGAGCTCTACACCAGGTAGTGGTGAGTAGAGCCCAGTACATCACCGGGGCTCCCTGCCATCCAGAACCTCTACACCAGGTAGTGGTGAGTAGAGCCCAGTACATCACAGGGGCTTCCTGCCATCCAGAACCTCTACACCAGGTAGTGGTGAGTAGAGCCCAGTACATCACCGGGGCTCCCTGCCATCCAGGAGCTCTACACCAGGTAGTGGTGAGTAGAGCCCAGTACATCACCGGGGCTCCCTGCCATCCAGAACCTCTACACCAGGTAGTGGTGAGTAGAGCCCAGTACATCACCGGGGCTCCCTGCCATCCAGAACCTCTACACCAGGTAGTGGTGAGTAGAGCCCAGTACATCACCGGGGCTCCCTGCCATTCAGGACCTCTACACCAGGTAGTGGTGAGTAGAGCCCAGTACATCACCGGGGCTCCCTGCCATCCAGGACCTCTACACCAGGTAGTGGTGAGTAGAGCCCAGTACATCACCGGGGCTCCCTGCCATCCAGGACCTCTACACCAGGTAGTGGTGAGTAGAGCCCAGTACATCACCGGGGCTCCCTGCCATCCAGAACCTCTACACCAGGTAGTGGTGAGTAGAGCCCAGTACATCACAGGGGCTTCCTGCCATCCAGAACCTCTACACCAGGTAGTGGTGAGTAGAGCCCAGTACATCACCGGGGCTCCCTGCCATCCAGGAGCTCTACACCAGGTAGTGGTGAGTAGAGCCCAGTACATCACCGGGGCTCCCTGCCATCCAGAACCTCTACACCAGGTAGTGGTGAGTAGAGCCCAGTACATCACCGGGGCTCCCTGCCATCCAGAACCTCTACACCAGGTAGTGGTGAGTAGAGCCCAGTACATCACCGGGGCTCCCTGCCATCCAGAACCTCTACACCAGGTAGTGGTGAGTAGAGCCCAGTACATCACCGGGGCTCCCTGCCATCCAGGACCTCTACACCAGGTAGTGGTGAGTAGAGCCCAGTACATCACCGGGGCTCCCTGCCATCCAGAACCTCTACACCAGGTAGTGGTGAGTAGAGCCCAGTACATCACCGGGGCTTCCTGCCATCCAGGAGCTCTACACCAGGTAGTGGTGAGTAGAGCCCAGTACATCACCAGGGCTCCCTGCCATTCAGGAGCTCTAAACCAGGTAGTGGTGAGTAGAGCCCAGTACATCACCGGGGCTCCCTGCCATTCAGGACCTCTACACCAGGCAGTGTCAGAGGAAGGCCACTCAATAGACTGTTCTCTCTGCTTCCGCACGGCAAGGGGTAGCAGTGAACATAGTCTGGAACCAACAGGACCCTGAACAGCTTCTACCCCCAAGCCATAAGACGGCTTAACAAGACTGCTGAATTGTTAATCAAATGGCTACCAGGACTATCTGCATTGACCTTTTCTGCAGTCTATTGCATCGACTATGCACATACTGGACTCTAACCAAACTCACACACATACTAACAACATCCCCACACTACATATTCCCACACACACATCTATTCTGTTGCCAGGTCACTTAACCCAGATCAATATGTACATAGCTACCTCAATAACCTCGTCCCGCTGCACATCGACTCGGTACTGGTACTCCCTGTATATAGCCATGTTACTACCTTATACACCTCTGACATCTCTTTATATTACGCTCATGCCTGTGTCCCACATGGCACCCAACTCCCTTTATAGTGCACTACTTTTGACCAGGGCCCTTACGGATCAGGTCAAAAGATGTGCACTATATAGGGAATAGGCTGCTATTTGGGATATAGCTTGTGTCTGGGAGGCGCTGGCTGTTTGTCTCTCTCCACCCAGGATCCCTCGCAGCGTATCAACCGACCACAGAGAAGCATAGACCCAGACCTACCAGCCACTAACACTTAGCCTGCTGACACACCGTAGAGGGGGAACAACAACAATGTCTAAAGGAACAGCCTAGCAGCAGAGGTCTGGGTTTAAATACTGGGGTTTGGGTAGAAAGGAACAGGAAATGCAGAGAGAAAAAGTTAAAAATGGCAGGAATACGGGGCTAGTGGACTGACTGGCCATTAGAGCCTGACGGAATAGGACAAACAGGGTTCAAGGAGGCGGCCATCTTACTTCTGTCGCTCACCTCGCAACAGGGGTTTTAGTCTAAAGAAATAGGAGGCTAGAAAATCACAGGGTTTTTAGTCTAAAGAAATAGGAGGCTAGAAAATCACAGGGGTTTTAGTCTAAAGAAATAGGAGGCTAGAAAATCACAGGGTTTTTAGTCTAAAGAAATAGGAGGCTAGAAAATCACAGGGTTTTTAGTCTAAAAGGGTTTGGTCTGTATCACACATCAGGATCAAGGACTTGTCCATCTTTCCAAGCAAATGTTTGAGACAAAAGTTCAGCTTAGATTGAGCTATCTTCTTCACAATAATACTAAGTATTATAAGGACATGGGCCTTTCACTTGAGACTATACAATGACTATCATCGGCTGAACTTTGGATCAGTAGGATCTGTATAATCTAAATGAGTAAATCCTCTTGATATCCAGCCTTCAACTCCAGCGTTATTTTAGGAGCAGGAGACAGTCCAAGGTTGTTTTAGGCAATGTAAGTGTCACTCCAGTCTCCTTCTCACCTCATTTAACACCTGATTAACTGAACAAAAGGCCCGTCTCAATAGGTGGTCCGGTATGTCATGACATAGCACAAGTGGGGGGGGGGGGGGGCTCTCCTCATTTCGTCTCCATTGCTCTCTATTGTTCCTAAAGCAAAAGGGGGCGGCCGACGACATCGCACATTTCCATCAGACCAAGTCCTTGAATGCCTAACTCAAAGTTAGTAGTGGTAAAATATGATATATATTATACACAAAAAAAAAATGATTTACCCTTTAGTGTATGTACTTTGCTGAATTTATACTTGGCCAATCGCTTTTAAACCGTAAAAGTTCCACAAAAAAATATATATAATAATTTTAAAAAAAATAAAGAATTTAAAAATCGCTGGAGGATGTCTTTAATCGAAGACCTGACTGACTCATTGATCCAGCATGGTGGTGGTAATAAGCTCATGAAACATGGCATCACTCCAATTTACAGTAAAGTTGGCCTGAATGGACCACTATGCTCTGCCCTATGGGCCTTGGTCAAAAGTAGTGCACTATATAGGGAATAGGGACTTATTTGGAACACAAAGCCTATTTTCACCAAGGGTACAGACAACAGGAAAGATGGTGGAATTAAACTCGCTCTACCTTTTATCCTTCTATCATTCTACCCACACAGGTTCAATCATTCACTATCTATTCAATTTAAGGGGCTTTATTGGCATGGGAAACATATGTCTACATTACCAAAGCAAGTGAAATAGATAAATAAAAGTTAAATACATTTTTTTTAAAGACAGCAAGCATGATACTCAAAAGTTCCATAAGAAACACATTTTAAATGTCATATTATGTCTATATACAGTGTTGTAATGATGTGCAAATAGTTAAAGTACAAAAGGGATACTAAATCAACATAGGTTGTATTTACAATGGTAAAGTTCTTCACTGGTTGCCCTTTTCTTGGGGAAACAGGTCACACATCTTGCTGCTGTGATGTCACACTGTGGTATTTCACCCAGTAGATATGGGAGTTTATCAAAAATGGGTTTGTTTTCGAATTCTTTATGGGATCTGTGCAATCTGAGGGAAATATGTGTCTCTAATAATATGAGTCTATCCTGATATAAAGGATAGACTAATGTGTGCCCTAAATGGCACCCTATTCCCTATATAGCACGCTACATAGTCCAGAGACCTAGCCACTGTTATTAGAGGATGGCTAATACCACATGATTCACCAAGGACCACTCAGTGTTTTAACTCATGCTTTTAAAGTGCGCTCCTCTGGGATCCAATGCACATTGTTGTTGGATTCTTTGTACCCAAATATAATATTTAATTCACCAAATAGGGCTACAAGTTTGAGGAGGGTAAGCAGGACTGAATTGGAAAGCTGTGTCTCTCTCCTCACATCTGCACCAGGTTGAGTGTCAGAGACAGAGGCCGACACAGAGGCCGACACAGAGGCCGACACAGAGGCCGACACAGAGGCCGACACAGAGGCCGACACAGAGGCCGACACAGAGGCCGACACAGAGGCCGACACAGAGGCAGCTTGGCTGTTGGGCTCAATGGGGCTGTGAGATGCTAATTCAGCACATTACTGACTGAGGGAACCAACTAGCACGTGACGACACAGGGCGAGTCTGAAGCTACTCTATGCTCTATTGTGCACTCCTCTACTGTCAATAAACATGGTGACATTTGGAAGGCAGTCCACTGCTTTGTGCATCACAGCATACTAGGCCGTCACGGTCAATAAGAACAGTGTTAATTGACTCACCTGGATAAAATAAAAGGTTAAATGGGCTACAGCATTGGGCCATGTCACAGCACAGAGAGATGAGCACCATGTTACACAGCACCATGAAATACTGATGCCAAAAAGTTGAACCGAGTTCAAAATGTACACGCTTAATATTATACACAAACGTGTGTGTGTGTGTGTGTGTGTGTGTGTGTGTGTGTGTGTGTGTGTGTGTGTGTGTGTGTGTAATTCAATGCAAAGCTTTCACACACCAAATACGATGAGCGGAACATTTCTTAGCCGGTATAATTACCAAGGCAAAGGGGGGAAACCGTATTTCATCTACCTGCCAGCTCAGCCAATCAATAAAGCAAGAGTTCAACAGGGAGAGATCAGGGAGCAGGTGGAAGTCTGACAGCCTGTTAGTGACAGCTTCCTGGTTTATAGTGGTGGCCGTGAAATAGACAAAGCGGCGGGATGCTAAATCTTTCCCATGACACATTGCGTGTGCTATAATTTGATTTAATTACACATTTAGATTAGATTACACCTAGATCTCTTTTGGTTTTGCATTCCCCCCTAGGGGGTTAACCCGTCACTCCCGGACGTAGGCCAAGGCTTACACAGGCAAAATATAAACAGAGTAACGTAAAAACCACATCTCATGTTTCAGCTACGGCTCTTCAGACCTCTCGACTTAAAATCTACACCTCCATCATGACATAGAAGAATTCGGAGAGCTGAAATGTTAGGTTTTTAGTTTTTGGATAGAAGTCCCAGCAGCACTGAATTAGTAGCTGAAATATTTAGGGTTTTTAGTTTTTGGGGGGGGGGGGGGGGGGGGGGGGGGGGGGACTGTCCCAGCTCAGATTCAGCATCTTATAATACAGCCTTGAGCACTGGGCAATGTGGGAAACATTTTTTTAAATGTTTAAATTTCCTTCTTAATGCATTTGAGCCAATCAGTTATGTTGTGACAAGGTAGTGGTGGTATACAGAAGATAGCCCTATTTGGTAAAAGACCAAGTCCATATTATGACAAGAACATCTCAAATAATCAAAGAGAAACGGCAGTCCATCATTACTTTAAGACATGAAAGTGTGTCAATATGGAACATTTCAAGAACTTTAAAAGTTTTCAAATGCAATTACAAAAACCATGAGGACCGCCACAGGAAATGAAGACCCAGAGTTACCTCTGCTGCAGAGGATAAGTTCATTAGAGTTACCAGCCTCAGATTAAATGCCAGAGTTGAAGTAACAGACACATCTTAACATAATTTATTTAGAATTCAAGGCACACTTAAGCAGCATGGCTACCACAGCACTCTGCAGCGATACGACATCCCATCTAGTTTGCGCTTAGTGGGACTATCATTTGTTTTTCAACAGGATAATGACCCAGAACACACCTCTGTGTTCTGGGTGTAAGAGCTATTTGACCAAAGAGAGTGATGGAGTGCTGCATCAGATGACCTGGCCTCCACAATCACCCGACCTCAACCCAATTGAGATGGTTTGGGATGAGTTAGACCGCAGAGTGAAGGAAAATCCAACGAGTGTTCAGAATATGTTGGAACTAGAGAAAGCCAATAGCGTGCAAAGCAGTCATCAAGGCTAAGGGGTGGCTACTTTAAAGAACCTAAAAATATATTTTGATTTGTTTAACACTTTTTTGGTTACTACATGATTCCATGTGTTATTTCATACTATGTCTTCACTATTATTCTACAACGTAACCCTTGAATGAGTAGGTGTATCCAAACGTGACTGGTACTGTACATGTATCTCCGCAGCACAGCCACGCAGAATGAGATGCAGCCATCCGCAGCACAGAATGAGATGCAGCCATCCGCAGCCACGCAGAATGAGATGCAGCCATCCGCAGCCACGCAGAATGAGAATAAAGAGAGCTACAGACTCAAAAAATAGCAGTTTTACTCTGGTTAACTGGACACACGTCCTCAACTGAAAATCAGTCAGATGAGATAAAGAGGGGAGAGGGATGAAAGAGTGAAGGGGGGGGAGGGGGGTATGACGGGGTAGTGGGAGGACAAGGGAGTAGGTGGAAGCTAGAGGGATAGAGGGTATGAAGGGGTAGAGGGAGGACAAGGGAGTAGGTGGAAGCTAGAGGGTATGAAGGGGTAGTGGGAGGACAAGGGAGTAAATGGAAGCTAGAGGGTATGAAGGGGTAGTGGGAGGACAAGGGAGTAGGTGGAAGCTAGAGGGTATGAAGTGGGAGGACAAGGGAGTAAATGGAAGCTAGAGGGTATGAAGTGGGAGGACAAGGGAGTGAGTGGAAGCTAGAGGGTATGACGGGGTAGGGGGAGGACAAGGGAGTAGGTGGAAGCTAGAGGGTATGAAGGGGTAGTGGGAGGACAAGGGAGTAGGTGGAAGCTAGAGGGTATGAAGGGGTAGTGGGAGGACAAGGGAGTAAATGGAAGCTAGAGGGTATGAAGTGGGAGGACAAGGGAGTGAGTGGAAGCTAGAGGGTATGACGGGGTAGGGGGAGGACAAGGGAGTAGGTGGAAGCTAGAGGGTATGAAGGGGTAGTGGGAGGACAAGGGAGTGAGTGGAAGCTAGAGGGTATGAAGGGGTAGTGGGAGGACAAGGGAGTAGATGGAAGCTAGAGGGTATTTAGTAGAGGTCGACTGACATGGCCGATTTCAAGTTTTCATAACAAATCGGTAATCTGCCTTTTTGGACGCCGATTATGGCCGATTACATTGCACTCCATGAGGAAACTGCATGGCAGGCTGACCACCTGCGTGCAGAGTGCAGCGTCAAAAGGACCTTGTGGCTGCAAGCTAGCTAACGTTAAACTTTTTTTTTCTCTTTTTTTTTTTTTACCCTCACAATCACTAGTTAACTACACCTGGTTGATGATATTACTAGGTTAACTAGCTTGTCCTGCGTTGCATATTAATTTATCATCGAATCACAGCCTGCCTCAACTTCGCCAAACGGGTGTTGATTTAACAAAAGCACATTCGCGAGAAAAACACGTACCTAACCATAAACATCAATGCCTTTCTTAAAATCAATACACAGAACTCTATTTTTTTAACCTGCATATTAAAGTTACAATATATGCATGTTAGCGGGCAATATTAACTAGGAAAATTGTGTCACTTCTCTTGCATTCTGTGCGAGCAGAGTCAGGGTATATGCAACTGTTTGTGCCGCATGGCTCATTGTGTCACTTCTCTTGCATTCTGTGCGAGCAGAGTCAGGGTATATGCAACTGTTTGTGCCGCATGGCTCATTGTGTCACTTCTCTTGCGTTCTGTGCGAGCAGAGTCAGGGTATATGCAACTGTTTGTGCCGCATGGCTCATTGTGTCACTTCTCTTGCGTTCTGTGCGAGCAGAGTCAGGGTATATGCAACTGTTTGTGCCGCATGGCTCATTGTGTCACTTCTCTTGCGTTCTGTGCGAGCAGAGTCAGGGTATATGCAACTGTTTGTGCCGCATGGCTCATTGTGTCACTTCTCTTGCATTCTGTGCGAGCAGAGTCAGGGTATATGCAACTGTTTGTGCCGCATGGCTCATTGTGTCACTTCTCTTGCATTCTGTGCGAGCAGAGTCAGGGTATATGCAACTGTTTGTGCCGCATGGCTCATTGTGTCACTTCTCTTGCATTCTGTGCGAGCAGAGTCAGAGTATATGCAACTGTTTGTGCCGCATGGCTCATTGTGTCACTTCTCTTGCATTCTGTGCGAGCAGAGTCAGGGTATATGCAACTGTTTGTGCCGCATGGCTCATTGTGTCACTTCTCTTGCATTCTGTGCGAGCAGAGTCAGGGTATATGCAACTGTTTGTGCCGCATGGCTCATTGTGTCACTTCTCTTGCATTCTGTGCGAGCAGAGTCAGGGTATATGCAACTGTTTGTGCCGCATGGCTCATTGTGTCACTTCTCTTGCATTCTGTGCGAGCAGAGTCAGGGTATATGCAACTGTTTGTGCCGCATGGCTCATTGTGTCTTCCTAACAAAGACCATCATTAATTTGGCAGATTTTTACATAATTATGACATAACATTGAAGGTCGTGCAATGTAACAGCAATATTTAGACTTAGGGTTGTCACCCTTTTCAATAAAATACGGAACGGTTCCGTATTTCACTGAAAGAATAAACCTTTTGTTCTCGAAACGATCGTTTCCGGATTTGACCATCATGACCAAAGGCTCGTATTTCTGTGTGTTTATTATAATTAAGTCTATGATTTGATATTTGATAGAGCAGTCTGAGCGGTGGTAGGCAGCAGCAGGCTCGTAAGCATTCATTCAAACAGCACTTCACTGCGTTTGCCAGCAGCTCTTAGCCACGCTTGAAGCACAGCGCTGTTTATGACTTCAAGCCTATCAACTCCCGAGATTAATCTGGCAATACAAAGGTGCCTATAAGAACATCTAATAATCAAAGGTATATGAATACATATGGTAGAGAGAGAAATAGTCGCCGCGTCAATTCCTATAATAACTACAACCTAAAACTTCTTAACTGGGAATATTGGAGAACTGGAAAACTATGGAACCATCAGCTTTCATATGTTCTCATGTTCTGAGAAAGGAACATAAACATTAGCGTTTTTACATGGCACATATCGCACTGTTACTTTTCTCCATACACTGTGTTTTTGCATTATTTAAACCAAATTGAACATGTTTCAATATTTATTTGAGACTAAATAGATTTTATTGATGTATTATATTAAGTTAAAATAAAAGGGTTCATTGTTCATTCAGTATTGTTGTAATTGTCATTATTACAAATATATATAAATATCGGCATCGGCTTTGTTTGGTCACCCAATAATCGGTGTTAGCTTTGAAAAATCATAATCGGTCGACCTCTAGTATGAAGGGTAGTGGGAGGACAAGGGACTGGGTGGAAGCTAGAGGGATAGAGAAGAGTGAGGGAAGGAGGGACAAAGGAGAGAGGGAATGAGGGAGAGAGAAATAAATAGTGGATAGAAGTCCATCAAGCCAGCCAGCCAGTCATGACTAACTCAAGCCCCATGCTGTAATAGCAGCTTGTCTGTCTGTCTCTCTCTCCTAACAGGCTAGCCCTCTCTCTCTTCCCCTCTACACAATCTCTTTCCACAATCAAGTTCGTTGCCATGGTACCGGGGGCGCAAGGTGGACACATATCATGTCCCCGCTCGTCCTCGGCGGCTTCCTCTCTCCATCAGACCAGCTGAGCAGCCAATCCCCTGTCAGAACTGGTCTCCATCGCCATAGTGACAGCCTCAGAGTTCTAAAGAGCTGTGTTCCACAGACAAACGTGCAGGGGGACAGAGAGGGGAGACACAGAGAGGGGAGACACAGAGAGGGGAGACACAGAGAGGGGAGACACAGAGAGGGGAGACACAGAGAGGGGAGACACAGAGAGGGGAGACACAGAGAGGGGAGACACAGAGAGGGGAGACACAGAGAGGGGAGACAGAGGCGGAGGAAGGACCAGTGAAGGGGAAAGTTGTTTTGAAAAGGAGCCTATTGGATTGGATGACTACGGCCCTGAAATAATGTGGCAGAGCCCTGAGTCGCTGCCTAAGCAAGACGGTGACTGAGACGTAGGGAGACAAGGCCATAGCTAGACAGGAAAAGGACATGCCTGTTTGGAGAAGGAACGTAGACAAGACACTTTTAGGTGACATATGGTTTGGCATCAAATATTCATTCTGGATACAAGTAGAATAAATACTAAGCTGAGCAACACCACAGAACAGGTTATTGCCGCTGTCCAATCAGATTTATCAGCATTTATGTCCCAAACAGCGCCCCGTCCCCCCACAGACTCCAAACTGCGCCCCAGCCCCCCCACAGACTCCAAACGGCGCCCCGTCCCCCCCCACAGACTGCAAACGGCGCCCCGTCCCCCCCACAGACTCCAAACGGCACCCCGTCCCCCCCACAGACTCCAAACGGCGCCCCGTCCCCCCTACAGACTCCAAACGGCGCCCCGTCCCCCCACAGACTCCAAACGGCGCCCCGTCCCCCCTACAGACTCCAAACGGCGCCCCGTCCCCCCTACAGACTCCAAACGGCGCCCCGTCCCCCCCACAGACTCCAAACGGCGCCCCGCCCCCCCACAGACTCCAAACGGCGCCCCGTCCCCCCCCACAGACTCCAAACGGCGCCCCGTCCCCCCCACAGACTCCAAACGGCACCCCGTCCCCCCCACAGACTCCAAACGGCGCCCCGTCCCCCCCACAGACTCCAAACGGCGCCCCGTCCCCCCTACAGACTCCAAACGGCGCCCCGTCCCCCCCACAGACTCCAAACGGCGCCCCGTCCCCCCCACAGACTCCAAACGGCGCCCCGCCCCCCCACAGACTCCAAACGGCGCCCCGGCCCCCCACAGACTCCAAACGGCGCCCCGTCCCCCCCACAGACTCCAAACGGCGCCCCCCCCCCCCCCCCCCCACACTCCAAACGGCACCCCGCCCCCCCACAGACTCCAAACGGCGCCCCGGCCCCCCACAGACTCCAAACGGCGCCCCGTCCCCCCCACAGACTCCAAACGGCGCCCCGTCCCCCCCACAGACTCCAAACGGCGCCCCCCCCCCCCCCCCCCCCCCCCCACACACTCCAAACGGCACCCCGCCCCCCCACAGACTCCAAACGGCGCCCCATCCCCCCCCGCAGGCATAGTAAATGTAAGATCAACAGGGAGAAGGAGATTAAATGTTGGAAGACGGATACGAAGAGGGGAACCCCCTAGATCCGTTCCGTCCTCCCTTGTGAGAAATGGTCAGTAAGTGATAGGCTTCACTAGTGCGGGGCTAAGGCCGGTTCAATTCTCTGCTGCCATTACAGACAAGGACCATTCAGCAACACCACTTAAAAGGTAATACGTAGCTATCACACGTCGCACAGTGCACATTGATTCAATCCTTCAAGCCTCATGATAGGTAATATCTATTGAGCCCATTGACCTAGTCTTCATTCTTCAGGTACAATCATCTTCCTGCTTTATCCATCATATATTTCTGTTTTGATATTCGTCAGTTGAATGGTGATCCAGTGACAGTAACCAGCACTGGGGTGGGTTACAGGAGGCCCAGTGACAGTAACCAGCACTGGGGTGGGTTACAGGAGGCCCAGTGACAGTAACCAGCACTGGGGTGGGTTACAGGAGGCCCAGTGACAGTAACCAGCACTGGGGTGGGTTACAGGAGGCCCAGTGACAGTAACCAGCACTGGGGTGGGTTACAGGAGCCCCAGTGACAGTAACCAGCACTGGGGTGGGTTACAGGAGCCCCAGTGACAGTAACCAGCACTGGGGTGGGTTACAGGAGCCCCAGTGACAGTAACCAGCACTGGGGTGGGTTACAGGAGGCCCAGTGACAGTAACCAGCACTGGGGTGGGTTACAGGAGGCCCAGTGACAGTAACCAGCACTGGGGTGGGTTACAGGAGGCCCAGTGACAGTAACCAGCACTGGGGTGGGTTACAGGAGGCCCAGTGACAGTAACCAGCACTGGGGTGGGTTACAGGAGGCCCAGTGACAGTAACCAGCACTGGGGTGGGTTACAGGAGGCCCAGTGACAGTAACCAGCACTGGGGTGGGTTACAGGTGGGCACTAGTTGTTTCATTATTCAGTCTTCATCTATTATATTTCTCACTGTTGCTATGAATACTGAACAAAAAAACGCAACATGTAGTGTTAGGCCCATGTTTCATGAGCTGAATTATATATTTTTTTATTACAGAAACACTATAGTATGGGGGCAGGTATAAACTATAGACAACGAACACAATTGCATTTTATTGATAGCAATTTGAATGCACAGAGATACCGTGACGAGATCGTGAGACCCATCGTCGTACCATTCATCTGCCACCATCACATCATGTTGTTTCAGCATTATAATGCACGGTCCGGTCCCATGTCCCAAGGATCTGTACACAATTCCCAGAAGCTTGAGAACGTCCCAGTTCTTCCATGGCCTGCATACTCAGAAATGTCATTGAGCATGTTTGGGATGCTCTGGATCGGGGTATACAACAGCACGTTCCAGTTCACGCCAATATCCAGCAGCTTAACACAACCATTGAAGAGGAGCGGGACAACATTGCACAGGCCACAATCAACTCTGTGTGAAGGAGATGAAGGAAATGGTAGTAACACCAGATACGGACTCTTTTTCTTATCCACGGCCTTAACAGATGCATATCGGTATTCCCAGTTATGTGAAATCCAAAGATTACGGCCTAATGAATTGATTTAAATTGACTGATTTCCTTCTATAAAACTGGAACAGTAAAATACTTTACATCATTGCCTTTATATTTTTGTGCAGTGTAGCTTTATCAACTGAATAGCAGTCCATTCAATCACATAGGATGATCTAGTGACAGTAGCCTAGCTAGCACTAAGGAACAGGAGGCGTGGGAAGACTGTGGGGGAGCCAGGCCCGTGGGGGAGCCAGGCCCGTGGGGGAGCCAGGCCCGTGGGGGAGCCAGGCCCGTGGGGGAGCCAGAAAAAATGCTCAACATGTCTAAAACAAAGATGATCTGACGGCGCTCATTGCCAAGCCCCTTTTTTGATCAAGAAAAAACCCTGATAACGAGGGGAACTGCGGTTTCAAATGTTACAACGGCCCAAAACCAGAGCGCCAACGAACACCAGAGAAATAGAACAAGTTGAATACGGTTGATAGATAACCACTTTGGATTCACCTGGTCAGTCTGTGTCATGGAAGTTAATGTTTTGTATACTCCGTGTATATATATATCGGTCGCCGGGGATTTCATCCGCTGGTTTTATCTTGGTGGAACCCTGCCTGCTGCTAGCTAGCTTCACTGACAAACACAGGGATGGAATGTTAGCTACTGCCATCGATAAACATCATGTCGCTTGTCATTTATTTAAGATAGTTTGACAACTTGCCGATGAAGCAGCCAGTCCATACTTCAGTATGGTTTCCAAAGCACCAATCACTAGGTTGTAACAGACACCATACTGTACTGACTCAGGGTGGAACAGGCGGTTTGCTGCTTCATTAAAACTTAAATAAACTAAAATACTCTTACTACAGCGGCTAGCTAACTTGCTAGCTTGCTTACGGAAGGAGAATTGCATTTAGTGTTGCAATAGCAGGTTGGTTAGCTTCTCTTTCATTTCATATGAAGTGACAGGCTCAGGCTTAACTAGGAAGTTAAATCATGTGTTGTTGTACATGATCAAAGTACAGAAATGCACTCAACTCCTCAGCGAGATACAAAATTGAGCGACTAAAACCTTCAAAATGAATCTGTTGCGCTCTCTCGGCTGTGAAAAGCCAACTGACATTTACTCCTGAGGTGCTGACCTGTTGCACCCTCGACAACCACTGATGATGATTATTAGTATTATTACTACTACTACTATTATTTTTTACTGTAATGTCTCACCAGCCGCCCCTGCTCTCACCAGCCGCCCCTGCTCTCACCAGCCGCCCCTGCTCTTATCATTGTAATGTCTTACTCCTACTACTATTATTAGACCCGGCTGAACGTTTGAACATCTTGAAGAACGATCTGGCCTTAACAACCATGTTCTGTTATAATCTCCACCCGGCACAGCCAGAAGAGGACTGGCCATCCCTCAGAGCCTGGTTCCTCTCTATGTTTCTTCCAAGGTTCTGGCCTTTCTAGGGAGTTTTTCCTAGCCACCGTGCTTCTACACCTGCATTGCTTGCTGTTTGGGGTTTTAGGCTGGGTTTCTGTACAGCACTTTGTGACATCTGCTGATGTAAAAAAAAAAAAAAAAAAAGGGCTTTATAAATACATTTTATTGATTGATTTATTCTGACAATGTGTGACTTGTTGCTAGGTAACATGGTAACATTCAGGGGAAGATGTTGCTGCCATGGCTGCCATTGGATGCCCACTCGATAACTATACAACTAGTGTTTGAGATTGTCTTGGATTGACTCGTGAACGAGCATCGAGTGCTCAGTCTGTCACAACAGCCAGCTGTTTACTGGAGCTACCTTTCATTATGGAATACATTACCATGCTACCTTTGCTAATCCTTTTAAATGCAGAGAGATCCTACCCTGATTACATGGGAACATCAGCCACTAGATTAGAGATCCTACCCTGATTACATGGGAACATCAGCCACTAGATTAGAGATCCTACCCTGATTACATGGGAACATCAGCCACTAGATTAGAGATCCTACCCTGATTACATGGGAACATCAGCCACTAGATTAGAGATCCTACCCTGATTCCATGGGAACATCAGCCACTAGATTAGAGATCCTACCCTGATGACATGGGAACATCAGCCACTAGATTAGCAGAGATCCTAAACTGATTCCATGGGAACATCAGCCACTAGATTAGCAGAGATCCTAAACTGATTTCATGGGAACATCAGCCACTAGATTAGCAGAGATCCTACCCTGATTCCATGGGAACATCAGCCACTAGATTAGCAGAGATCCTACCCTGATTCCATGGGAACATCAGCCACTAGATTAGCAGAGAGAGATCCTACCCTGATTACATGGGAAACAGCCACTAGATTAGCAGAGATCCTACCCTGATTACATGGGAACATCAGCCACTAGATTAGCAGAGATCCTAAACTGATTCCATGGGAACATCAGCCACTAGATTAGCAGAGATCCTACCCTGATTACATGGGAACATCAGACACTAGATTAGCAGAGAGAGATCCTACCCTGATTCCATGGGAATATCAGACACTAGAGTAACATCACCCCTGACGAGGCTAAAATAAAGCAGACTGGAGTTGAGGAGTGAACTTTCTCCAGAAAGCAAAGTGTTGATTATCTCTGTATCACCATCTATACAGAGAGACTCAACACAGTGACATAAACGTAGACAATGCTATATACCTGACAGAGACCGGTGAGATGGACAAGGATTGTTATCATAATCAGTTGTAATTCTGCAGACAATCAACCCCCCCAGCATTCTAGAACCCATCCTTCCAGAACCCTGAGAGTTCACCAGCCAGTTCCTTTCTCAACTCTTCTACCCCCTAAACAGCTAAAACAGGAGGATGGCCCGCGCAAACCAGTATAAATACCCTCCCGGGTGGCGCAGTGGTCTAGGGCACTGCATCGCAGTGCTAGCTGCGCCACCAGAGTCTCTGGGTTCGCGCCCAGGCTGGGCTGGGTTCGCGCCCAGGCTCTGTCGCAGCCGGCCGCAACCGGGAGGTCCGTGGGGCGACGCACAATTGGCATAGCGTCGTCCGGGTTAGGGAGGGTTTGGCCGGTAGGGATATCCTTGTCTCAGTATGTAAAATGTAATAAAATGTATGCACTCTACTGTAAGTCGCTCTGGATAAGAGCGTCTGCTAAATGACTAAAATGTAAATGTAAAATGTAAATCCACTAAACAATGTTGATTTCACAGAGACAATGTTTTTCCCCTCTAAGCAATCACTAAGTAGACCCAATCCAGATTGATTACAAGGCTAGGTCCTAAAATTGTGTATTTATCATTCTGGGAGAATAATGGGGTCTATTGAATGATTAATAGATTTCAAGAGGCCAATTATTGTGAGACTAAGAAATTCTTGTTCCCTAATCGCTTGATAAATGCTTCTTCATGTTTGTACAGAAACAAAGAGGAAAGAAATCCGTGCGCGTGCCTCCGGGCTAGAGGGGGACCGGGGAGGTGCCTCCGGGCTAGAGGGGGACCGGGGAGGTGCCTCCGGGCTAGAGGGGGACCGGGGAGGTGCCTCCGGGCTAGAGGGGGACCGGGGAGGTGCCTCCGGGCTAGAGGGGGACCGGGGAGGTGACCCGGGCTAGAGGGAGGACCGGGGAGGTGACCCGGGCTAGAGGGAGGACCGGGGAGGTGACCCGGGCTAGAGGGAGGACCGGGGAGGTGACCCGGGCTAGAGGGAGGACCGGGGAGGTGACCCGGGCTAGAGGGAGGACCGGGGAGGTGACCCGGGCTAGAGGGAGGACCGGGGAGGTGACCCGGGCTAGAGGGAGGACCGGGGAGGTGACCCGGGCTAGAGGGAGGACCGGGGAGGTGACCCGGGCTAGAGGGAGGACCGGGGAGGTGACCCGGGCTAGAGGGAGGACCGGGGAGGTGACCCGGGCTAGAGGGAGGACCGGGGAGGTGACCCGGGCTAGAGGGAGGACCGGGGAGGTGACCCGGGCTAGAGGGAGGACCGGGGAGGTGACCCGGGCTAGAGGGAGGACCGGGGAGGTGACCCGGGCTAGAGGGAGGACCGGGGAGGTGACCCGGGCTAGAGGGAGGACCGGGGAGGTGACCCGGGCTAGAGGGAGGACCGGGGAGGTGACCCGGGCTAGAGGGGGACCGGGGAGGTGACCCGGGCTAGAGGGGGACTGGGGAGGTGACCCGGGCTAGAGGGGGACTGGGGAGGTGACCCGGGCTAGAGGGGGACTGGGGAGGTGACCCGGGCTAGAGGGGGACTGGGGAGGTGACCCGGGCTAGAGGGAGGACTGGGGAGGTGACCCGGGCTAGAGGTAGACCCGGGCTAGAGGGAGGACTGGGGAGGTGACCCGGGCTAGAGGGAGGACTGGGGAGGTGACCCGGGCTAGAGGGAGGACTGGGGAGGTGACCCGGGCTAGAGGGAGGACTGGGGAGGTGACCCGGGCTAGAGGGGGACTGGGGAGGTGACCCGGGCTAGAGGGAGGACTGGGGAGGTGACCCGGGCTAGAGGGAGGACTGGGGAGGTGACCCGGGCTAGAGGGAGGACTGGGGAGGTGACCCGGGCTAGAGGGAGGACTGGGGAGGTGACCCGGGCTAGAGGGAGGACTGGGGAGGTGACCCGGGCTAGAGGGAGGACTGGGGAGGTGACCCGGGCTAGAGGGAGGACTGGGGAGGTGACCCGGGCTAGAGGGAGGACTGGGGAGGTGACCCGGGCTAGAGGGAGGACTGGGGAGGTGACCCGGGCTAGAGGGAGGACTGGGGAGGTGACCCGGGCTAGAGGGAGGACTGGGGAGGTGACCCGGGCTAGAGGGAGGACTGGGGAGGTGACCCGGGCTAGAGGGAGGACTGGGGAGGTGACCCGGGCTAGAGGGGGACTGGGGAGGTGACCCGGGCTAGAGGGAGGACTGGGGAGGTGACCCGGGCTAGAGGGAGGACTGGGGAGGTGACCCGGGCTAGAGGGAGGACTGGGGAGGTGACCCGGGCTAGAGGGAGGACTGGGGAGGTGACCCGGGCTAGAGGGAGGACTGGGGAGGTGACCCGGGCTAGAGGGAGGACTGGGGAGGTGACCCGGGCTAGAGGGAGGACTGGGGAGGTGACCCGGGCTAGAGGGAGGACTGGGGAGGTGACCCGGGCTAGAGGGAGGACTGGGGAGGTGACCCGGGCTAGAGGGAGGACTGGGGAGGTGACCCGGGCTAGAGGGAGGACTGGGGAGGTGACCCGGGCTAGAGGGAGGACTGGGGAGGTGACCCGGGCTAGAGGGAGGACTGGGGAGGTGACCCGGGCTAGAGGGAGGACTGGGGAGGTGACCCGGGCTAGAGGGAGGACTGGGGAGGTGACCCGGGCTAGAGGGAGGACTGGGGAGGTGACCCGGGCTAGAGGGAGGACTGGGGAGGTGACCCGGGCTAGAGGGAGGACTGGGGAGGTGACCCGGGCTAGAGGGAGGACTGGGGAGGTGACCCGGGCTAGAGGGAGGACTGGGGAGGTGACCCGGGCTAGAGGGAGGACTGGGGAGGTGACCCGGGCTAGAGGGAGGACTGGGGAGGTGACCCGGGCTAGAGGGAGGACTGGGGAGGTGACCCGGGCTAGAGGGAGGACTGGGGAGGTGACCCGGGCTAGAGGGAGGACTGGGGAGGTGACCCGGGCTAGAGGGAGGACTGGGGAGGTGACCCGGGCTAGAGGGAGGACTGGGGAGGTGACCCGGGCTAGAGGGAGGACTGGGGAGGTGACCCGGGCTAGAGGGAGGACTGGGGAGGTGACCCGGGCTAGAGGGAGGACTGGGGAGGTGACCCGGGCTAGAGGGAGGACTGGGGAGGTGACCCGGGCTAGAGGGAGGACTGGGGAGGTGACCCGGGCTAGAGGGAGGACTGGGGAGGTGACCCGGGCTAGAGGGAGGACTGGGGAGGTGACCCGGGCTAGAGGGAGGACTGGGGAGGTGACCCGGGCTAGAGGGAGGACTGGGGAGGTGACCCGGGCTAGAGGGAGGACTGGGGAGGTGACCCGGGCTAGAGGGAGGACTGGGGAGGTGACCCGGGCTAGAGGGAGGACTGGGGAGGTGACCCGGGCTAGAGGGAGGACTGGGGAGGTGACCCGGGCTAGAGGGAGGACTGGGGAGGTGACCCGGGCTAGAGGGAGGACTGGGGAGGTGACCCGGGCTAGAGGGAGGACTGGGGAGGTGACCCGGGCTAGAGGGAGGACTGGGGAGGTGACCCGGGCTAGAGGGAGGACTGGGGAGGTGACCCGGGCTAGAGGGAGGACTGGGGAGGTGACCCGGGCTAGAGGGAGGACTGGGGAGGTGACCCGGGCTAGAGGGAGGACTGGGGAGGTGACCCGGGCTAGAGGGAGGACTGGGGAGGTGACCCGGGCTAGAGGGAGGACTGGGGAGGTGACCCGGGCTAGAGGGAGGACTGGGGAGGTGACCCGGGCTAGAGGGAGGACTGGGGAGGTGACCCGGGCTAGAGGGAGGACTGGGGAGGTGACCCGGGCTAGAGGGAGGACTGGGGAGGTGACCCGGGCTAGAGGGAGGACTGGGGAGGTGACCCGGGCTAGAGGGAGGACTGGGGAGGTGACCCGGGCTAGAGGGAGGACTGGGGAGGTGACCCGGGCTAGAGGGAGGACTGGGGAGGTGACCCGGGCTAGAGGGAGGACTGGGGAGGTGACCCGGGCTAGAGGGGGGACTGGGGAGGTGACCCGGGCTAGAGGGGGGACTGGGGAGGTGACCCGGGCTAGAGGGGGGACTGGGGAGGTGACCCGGGCTAGAGGGGGACTGGGGAGGTGACCCGGGCTAGAGGGAGGACTGGGGAGGTGACCCGGGCTAGAGGGAGGACTGGGGAGGTGACCCGGGCTAGAGGGGGGACTGGGGAGGTGACCCGGGCTAGAGGGGGGACTGGGGAGGTGACCCGGGCTAGAGGGGGACTGGGGAGGTGACCCGGGCTAGAGGGGGACTGGGGAGGTGACCCGGGCTAGAGGGGGACTGGGGAGGTGACCCGGGCTAGAGGGGGACTGGGGAGATGACCCGGGCTAGAGGGGGACTGGGGAGATGACCCGGGTTAGAGGGGGACTGGGGGCTTCCCGAGTGGTACAGTGGTCTAAGGCACTGCATCGCAGTGGTAGCTGTGCCACTAGAGATTCTGGGTTGGAGTCCAGGCTCCGTCGCAGCCGGCCACAACCCATGGGCTGGTGCACATTTGGCCCGTCCGGGTTAGGAGAGGGTTTGGCCGGCAGGGATGTCCTTGTCCCATCGCGCACTAGCAACTCCTGTGGCAGGCTTGGTTGGATTGTGTTTCGGAGGACGCACGGCTCTCGACCATCGCCTCTCCAGAGTTCGTACGGGAGTTGCAGCGATGAGACAATACTAACTACCACTTGGATACCACGAAATTGGGGGGGAAAATAAAATAAAAGAGGGGGATTGGGGCGGAGACCCAAGTTCAAACTCAGTCACACAGAGACACTGTTGAGCAAGATAACTACCTACCTGTCATGTCCATGAAGAGGAGAAGATATGGAGAGGGGAGAGGAGTCAGAACAGAGAGGTGAGAGGAGAGGAGGAGAGGAGTCAGAACAGAGAGGTGAGAGGAGAGGAGGAGAGGAGTCAGAACAGAGGTGAGAGGAGAGGGGAGAGGAGTCAGAACAGAGAGGTGAGAGGAGAGGAGAGAGGAGTCAGAACAGAGAGGTGAGAGGAGAGGAGGAGAGGAGTCAGAACAGAGGTGAGAGGAGAGGGGAGAGGAGTCAGAACAGAGAGGTGAGAGGAGAGGAGAGAGGAGTCAGAACAGAGAGGTGAGAGGAGAGGAGAGAGGAGTCAGAACAGAGAGAGAGAGAGGTGAGGTGAGAGGAGTCAGAACAGAGAGAGAGAGAGGAGAGGAGAGAGGAGAGGAGAGAGGAGTCAGAACAGAGAGAGAGAGAGGTGAGGTGAGAGGAGTCAGAACAGAGAGAGAGAGAGGAGAGGAGAGAGGAGAGGAGAGGTGAGAGGAGTCAGAACAGAGGGAGAGAGGAGAGGAGAGAGGAGTCAGAACAGAGGGAGAGAGGAGAGGAGAGGTGAGAGGAGTCAGAACAGAGGGAGAGAGGAGAGGTGAGAGGAGTCAGAACAGAGAGAGAGAGAGAGAGAGAGAGAGAGAGAGAGAGAGAGAGAGGTGAGGTGAGGAGTCAGAACAGAGGGAGAGGAAAGATAGTGGAGAGGTGAAACAGCAACTGTGTGAACGTGATGAGACTTGCACTGCGTCGATGAGAAAACTGTGTAGATAGAGAAGATGAAGCGCCTACCTGTCCATAAGCTGGGTTAGTAGCAGAAAGAGATGACACTTACATTGCCCATGTACTCGGACAGCAGGTCCTGCAGAGCCTGACGGACAGAGTTGCACTCGGCCACGATGCGCTCGCGACGGTCATCACGGGTACAGGACGAGTCGGCCATGAGGGCGGCGCCACTGATGATGCTCTCCAAGCGCTCCTCCAGAGACGGGCGGAAACGCTCCTCGCTAAACGCCAGGGGGTCCACGATGATCTGCTTCTGTTGGGTTAGAAAACCAGAAAACAGGTCAGAGTGGTAACACATTAATTCTCCCCACCAGAGACACGGGTTCAACCCCACATCAACCCTTTTCTCCCACCCGGATGTATTCTGTCCCAAAGAGTGGTAACACATTAATTCTCCCCACCAGAGACACAGGTTCAACCCCACATCAACCCTTTTCTCCCACTCGGATGTATTCTGTCCCAAAGAGTCCAAACACCCCCGCAAAAAAATAAAACATTTTAATTAAAAAAAATATTGAAACAATAAATCAAACTTCGAAGACGAGGGTCCATCCAATGATTTGTTTTATCATGGAACAGAGAACGAGAGAGAGAGAGCAAGTGTGACAGACAGAACAGAAAAACAGAGAGTAAAGGGCATTTAGTACCAAAAAACAAACAAGCTATAAATCTTATTCAAATCAAATCTTTAAAATTGGTCACATACACATATTTAGCAGATATTATTGGTCACATACACATATTTAGCAGATATTATTGGTCACATACACATATTTAGCAGATATTATTGGTCACATACACATATTTAGCAGATGTTATTGGTCACATACACATATTTAGCAGATATTATTGGTCACATACACATATTTAGCAGATGTTATTGGTCACATACACATATTTAGCAGATATTATTGGTCACATATTTAACAGATGTTATTGGTCCATACACATATTTAGCAGATATTATTGGTCACATATTTAACAGATGTTATTGGTCCATACACATATTTAGCAGATATTATTGGTCACATATTTAACAGATGTTATTGGTCCATACACATATTTAGCAGATGTTATTGGTCACATACACATGGTTAGCAGATGTTATTGGTCACATACACATGGTTAGCAGATATTATTGGTCACATACACATGGTTAGTAGATGTTATTGGTCACATACACATGGTTAGCAGATGTTATTGGTCACATACACATGGTTAGCAGATGTTATTGGTCACATACACATGGTTAGCAGATATTATTGGTCACATACACATGGTTAGCAGATGTTATTGGTCACATACACATGGTTAGCAGATGTTATTGGTCACATATTTAACAGATGTTATTGGTCCATACACATATTTAGCAGATATTATTGGTCACATATTTAACAGATGTTATTGGTCCATACACATATTTAGCAGATGTTATTGGTCACATACACATGGTTAGCAGATGTTATTGGTCACATACACATGGTTAGCAGATATTATTGGTCACATACACATGGTTAGCAGATATTATTGGTCACATACACATGGTTAGCAGATGTTATTGGTCACATACACATGGTTAGCAGATGTTATTGGCCACATACACATGGTTAGCAGATGTTATTGGTCACATACACATGGTTAGCAGATATTATTGGTCACATACACATATTTAGCAGATATTATTGGTCACATACACATATTTAGCAGATATTATTGGTCACATACACATATTTAGCAGATATTATTGGTCACATACACATATTTAGCAGATATTATTGGTCACATACACATATTTAGCAGATATTATTGGTCACATACACATATTTAGCAGATATTATTGGTCACATACACATGGTTAGCAGATATTATTGGTCACATACACATGGTTAGCAGATATTATTGCGGGTGAAGCAAAATGTGTGTGTTCAAGTTCACAACAATACACAAATCTAAAAGTAAAATGGAATTAATAAATAAATATTAGATCGAGCAAAGTCAGTGGCATTGACCAAAATACAGTAGTATACAATACAGTATATACATATGAGAGAAGTAGAGCAGTATGTAAACATTATTAAAGTGGCCAGTGATTCCATGTACAGTATTTAGGGCAGCAGCCTCTAAGGTGCAGGGTTGAGTAACCGGGTGGATGCCGGCTAGTGATGGCTAAATATACAGTGATGGCCTTGAGATAGAAGCTGTTTTTCAGTCTCTCGTTCCCAGCTTTGATGCACCTGTACTGACCTCGCCTTCTGGGTGATAGCGGGTGTGAACAGGCAGTGGCTCGGGTGGTTAATTTCCTTGATCTTCTTGGCCTTCCTGTCCTGGAGGACAGGAAGTTTGCCTCCGGTGATGCGTTGGGCAGACCACACCACCATCTGGAGAGCCCCGCGGCTGCCGTCAGCGCAGTTGAAAAAACCAGGCGGTGATACAACCCAACAAGATGCACTCAATTGTGCATCTGCAGAAATTTGAGGGTTTTAGGTGCCAAGCCAAATTTCTGCAGCCTCATGAGGTTGAAGAGGCGCCATTGCGCCCTCTTCACCACATTGGTCTGTGTGGGTGGACCATTTCAGTTTGTCATTAATGTGTACGCCGAGGAACTTGAAGCTTTCCACCTTCTCCACTGCGGTCCTGTGAATGTGGATAGGGGGGGTGCTCCTGCTGTTTCCTGAAGTCCACGATCAGCTCCTTTGTTTTGTTGAGTTGAGTGAGAGGTTATTTTCCTGCACCACTCTCCCAGGGCCCTCACCTCCTCCCTGTCTCATCATTGTTGGTAATCAAGCCTACCACTGTTGTGTCGTCTGCAAACTTGATGATTGAGTTGGAGGCGTGCTTGGCCACGCGGTCATGGGTGAACAGGAAGTACAGGAAGAGGCTGAGCACGCACCCTTGTGGGGCCCCATTTTGAGGATCAGTTTAGTGGAGGTGATGTTTCCTACCTCCACCACCTGGGGGCGACCCGTCAGGAAGTCCAGGACCCAGTTGTACAGGGCGGGGTTCAGACCCACGGCACCAAGCTTAATGATGAGCTTGGATGGTATTATGGTGTTGAATGCTGAGCTGTAGTCAATGAACAACATTCTTACATAGGTATTCCTCGTGTCCAGATGGGCTAGGGCAGTGTGCAGTGTGATGGCGATTGCATCATCTGTGGATCAATTGGGCCTAGGGTATCAGGTAGGGTGGAAGTGATATGATCCTTGACTAGCCTCTCAAAGCACTTCATGATGACAGAAGTGAGTGCTACGTGGAGATTGTCATTTAGTTCAGTTACCTTTGCTTTCTTGGGAACAGGAACAATGGTGGCCATCTTGAAGCATGTGGCAACAACAGACTGGGGATAGGGAGAGATTTAATATGTACGTAAACACTCCAGCCAGCTTGTCTGCGCACGCTCTGAGGACGTAGCTAGGGATGCCGTCTGGAACGGCAGCCTTGCAAGGGTTAACACGCTTAAATGTCTTCAAGGACAACCCACAGACCTTGGCAGCGGGTCGTGTCGGTGGCACTGTGTTATCCTCAAAGCGGGCAAATGCGTTTAGCTTGCCCGGAAGCGAGACGGTGTCCGCGACGGGGCTGGTTTTCCTTTTGTAGTCCGTGATTGTCTGGAGACCCTGCCACATACGTCTCGTGTGAGCCGTTGAATTGTGACTCCACTTTGTCTCTATACTGACATTAAGCCTGTCTGATTGCCTTGGAGGGAATAACTACTGTTTTGTATTCAGCCATATTCTCAGTCCACATTTAACCATGGAAAGGTGTGGTTTGTGCTTTCAGTTTGGCAAACCCTAACCCTTTCAGCTGGCAGAGAGAGATGGAGTGGGAAGAGACCTCAAGGGAGAGAGAGAGAAACAGAGAGCGAAAAATATGACAAGCAGGAGAGAC
This sequence comes from Salvelinus namaycush, assembly GCF_016432855.1. NCBI lineage: Eukaryota > Metazoa > Chordata > Actinopteri > Salmoniformes > Salmonidae > Salvelinus > Salvelinus namaycush. The sequence continues at coordinate 257,600 of NW_024061486.1, forward strand.
AAAGAGATTTGACAGGATCCGACAGGCCTTCTGTTAAACCTGCAGGGAAGTCTGATGTCTAAACAGTCTATTTCTCAAAGCCCCAGAGGCCTCCCAGATGATGGATACCTATAGTTATGAACACCCCAAATGACACACTATACCCTAGGTAGTGCACTCCGTTGGACTATGGGACACTGGGCTCTGGTCCAAAGTGGTGCTCTATATCTAGAACCAGGGCAGCAGGAAGCCTCCAGGTTAGAGTGTTGGGTCAGTAAACCAAACCAGTAACCTAAAAAGGTCGCTGGTTTCAATGCCCGGATCCAAAGAGATGAAAAATATACGGCGCTTTGACCTTGAGCAAGACACTTCACCCCAGTTACTACAGAAGGCGCTGGACAACCGTGACCCTGGCTATGACCTCACTCCCCCTGCAAGTGTCTTGGAGGGGGGGGAAACACATTTCCATTACACCAGGGACTAAAACTAACTTTTTTTTTGTATACCACTTTGGAAGGTTAATGAAAAATACAATTTCTTTGGCCATAATTACACCAAAACCCCACAAAAGAAACAAACCGATGACAATTACGTTGAGTTTCTAAAAACAAGAAATGAATTACTAGTAAGCAGTATATTGCTCAATCTAAATGTATATTCTGTGATCGTCGTCTTCGAACCAAAAAATATCACGACGAAACAGCTGCCTCCTCAACGTTACCTTGGTAACAGAGGCACTGTCCTGTGATGAATCTCACTAGTAGAAGTTGATGTTTCTTTTGCTAGCAACGGAAAGAAACTCAAAAAACATTGAAAATAAACCCCAAGTATGACTACCCGCAAACGTGGATTAGACATTCTCGTCCAACAAATGACAACATCTACCCGGATTTGTTACCTCTCGGCACACGTGTACGTAACAGGACAAATATACACATTCCCCCAATGTATTACTGTTATTTACATATAAAACTCTGGTTGGAGGTTCTACAGGAGAACGTTGTGGAATCAAATAAAATGTATTTTATATAGCCCTTCGTACACCAGCTAATATCTCGAAGTGCTGTACAGAAACCCAGCCTAAAAACCCCAAACAGCAAGCAATGCAGGTGTAGAAGCACGATGCTCTCAAACTGGCTGCAAAGTCTTATAAACTGGGAATTATAGAAGAACTGCCTCAGACATCTCTTACACTGTTAATCTGCTGTGGCCATCCAATCAGCCTCAGGATATCAATGGGAACAAAGCCTCATTGATTTATCTCCCAACAAGGTTCTCTACTGCATCTCAAACTTCCTTCTAATCTATGGATTTCACATGACTGGGAATACAGATATGCATCTGTTGGTCACAGATACACCTGCAAGACCAAAAGGTAAGCAGACACCTGATCTTTCAACATATAATTTGCATTAATATGGAGTTGTCGTCATCCCCCCCTCCTCCCTTTGCTGCAAAAGCAGCCTACACTCTTCTAGGAAGGCTTTCCACTAGATGTGGGGACTTGCTTCCATTCGGCCACAACAGTATTAGTGAGGTCGGGTACTGATGTTGGGAGATTAGGCCTGGCTCACAGTCTGCGTTCCAATTCATACCAAAGGTGTTTGATGGGGTTGAGGTCAGGCCTCTGTGCAGGCCAGTCAAGTTTTTTTATTTCACCTTTATTTAACCAGGTAGGCCAGTTGAGAACAAGTTCTCATTTACAACTGCGACCTGGCCAAGATAAAGCAAAGCAGTGTGACAAACAACAGAGTTCCACATAAACAAACATACAGTCAATCACACAACAGAAAAAATGTCTATATACAGCGTGTGCAAATGAGGTAAGATAAGGGAGGTAAGGCAATAAATAGGCCATGGTGGCGAAGTAATTACAATTTAGCATTTAAACACTGGAGTGATAGATGTGCAGAAAATGAATGTGGAAGTAGAAATACTGGGGTGCAAAGGAGCAAAATAAATACTATATGGGATGAGGAAGTTGGATGGGCTATTTACAGATGGGATATTTACAGGTGCAATGATCTGTGAGCTGCTCTGACAGCTGATGCTTAAAGTTAGTGATGGAGATATGAGTCTCCAGCTTCAGTGATTTTTGCAATTCGTTCCAGTCATTGGCAGCAGATAACTGGAAGGAAAGGCGGCCAAAGGAGGAATTGGCTTTGGGGATGACCAGTGAAATATACCTGCTGGAGCGAGTGTTACTATGGTGACCAGTGAGCTGAGATAAGGCGGGGCTTTACTTAGCAAAGACTTAGATGTTATAGTTCCAATTCATCCCAAAGGTGTTAGATGGAGTTGAGGTCAGGGCTCTGTGCCGGACAGTCAAGTTCTTCCACACTGATCGACAAACAATTTCTGTATGGACCTCGCTTTGTGCATGGGGGGAATTTTCACATTGAAACTGGAAATGACCTTCCCCAAACTGTTGCCACAAAGTTGGAAGCACAGAATCATCTAGAATGTCATTGTATGCTGTAGTGTTAAGATTTCCCTTCACTGGAACTAAGGGGCCTGAACCATGAAAAACAGCCCCAGATCATTATTCCTCCTCCACCAAACATTACACTTGTCACTATGCAATGGGACCAGTAGCGTTCTCTTGGCATCCATCGGACTGCCAGATGTTTAAGTGTGATTCATCACTCCAGAGGACACGTTTCCACTGCTCCAGTGACCAATGGTGGCGAGCTTTACACCACTCCAGTCGACACTTGGCATTGCGTTTATATTTTTGTTCAGTATATACACTACCAGTCAAAAGTTGGACACACCTACTCATTCATGGGTTTATTTTTACTATTTTCTACATTGTAGAATAATAGTCTAGACAACAAAACCATGAAATAACACATATGGAAACATGTAGTAACCAAAAAAGTGTAAAACAAATCAAAAAAATTTACATTTGAGATTCTACAAAGTAGCCACCCTTTCCCTTGATGACAGCTTTGAACACTCTTGACATTCTCTCAACCAGCTTCATAAGTTAGTCACCTGGAATGCATTTCAATTAACAGGTGTACATTTGGGTTATTTCTTTGTAATGTGATATTACAGGAGGACGCTTCAAGAGCTTCCCCTTTGGGTTATTTCTTTCCTTCTTAATGCATTTGAGCCAATCAGTTGTGTTGTGACAGGGTATGGCTATATAGAAGATAGCCCTATTTGGTAAAAGACCAAGTCCATATTATGGCAAGAACAGCTCAAATAAGCAAAGAGAAGCGACAGTCCATTACTTTAAGACATGAAGGTCAGGTCAAGTCGGAACATTTCTTGAACTTTTAAAGTGTCTTCAAGTGCAGCCGCAAAAACCATCAAGTGCTATAATGAAACTGGCTCTCATGAGAACCGCCCCAGGAAAGGAAGACCCAGATCCGCTGCAGAGGTTAAGTTAGTTACCAGCCTCGTTTGAAGCCCAAATAAACGCTTCAAAGTTCAATTAACAGACATCTCAACATCAACTGTTCAGAGGAGACTGCATGAATCAGTTCTTCATGGTCAAATTGCTGCAAAGAAACCACTACTGAAGGACTCCAAGAAGAAGAGACTTTCTTGGGTCTAGAAACACGAGCAATGGACATTAGACCGGTGGAAATCTGTCCTTTGGTCTGATGAGTCCAAATGTGAGATATTTGGTTCCAACCTCTGTGTCTTTGTGAGACGCAGAGTAGGTGAACGGATGATCTCCGCATGTGTGGTTCCCACAGTGACGCATGGAGGAGGTGTGATGGTGTGGGGGTGCTTTGCTGGTGATGGTCTTTTACAGAGAGGCTGTATCACAAACTGAGATGAGGGGAACATAAGGTTTCCGATAGCAGAGAGTGGACCGTGGAGACATTTCACCGCCAGATGAGCCTATGAATATATAATACTGTATTGTTGTGGAGGCATTAGCTTACACTTTACAGACTGATACCTTAGAGCTGAGCGAGTGAGCGAGCCTCTACACTCTTAGAGGGCTCATACTGTAGTAACCCTCGCTCATCCTTCTGAAATGAAAGAAGAGTTAAGTGATATTGAGGTGGTGGGGTTGTTTTGGTGTGATATGGAGTCGGGGGGGGGGGGGGTTAACTAATGTCATTATTAGCAAAGAAAGGTTAATTAATAAATCCTCTACAGGATCGGTGTCCCGTCCTCGGGATGGTTGAGCTAATGTAGGCTAATACGAATAGCATGAGGTTGTAAGAAACAAAAACAGTTCCCAGGACATAGACATATCTGATATGGGCAGAAAGATTAATAAGAATTTTAACTAACTGCACTGTCGAATTTACAGTAGATATAACAGTGAAATAATACCATGCTATTGTTTGAGGAGAGTGCACAATTATGAACTTAAATGTATGAGTAAACCAATTAGACAGTCTTGATACATTTTGAATAGATATGCAATAGTTCCTTGGATCAGTCTGAAATATTACATATACACTGCTGCCATCTAGTGGCCAAAGTCAAAATTGCACCTTGGCTGTAATAATACATTATGGCCTTTCTTTTGCATTTCAAAGAAGGTAAAAAAAAAAAAAATGTTTGTTTCTTTGTATTATATTTAACCAGATCTATTGTGTTATATTCTCCTACATTCCTTTCACATTTCCACAAACTTCAAAGTGTTTCCTTTCAAATGGTACCAAGAATATGCATATCCTTGCTTCAGGTCCTGAGCTACAGGCAGTTAGATTTGGGTATGTCATGTCAGGGGGAAATTGAAATACAAAAAAAAAGGGGGGCAGATCCAGACGAGGTTTTTAACAAGCGGCCTGCTTGTCGAGACATGAATATTTACACAAATCACTCGTTGGTTAAATAGCCTACAGGAAGACAAACAAATTAATATGCTATTCTGTAGTCTATAGAATTTTTCAATTTTTTTTTTACTATTCCAGAAGCTGTTTTAATGAACCGTGTCGATTATTTAAACAGCTGAATATCAACTGTCGGGTGGCAAGAAGACGCAACTCGCACAACGGATTGGTGTGAGGTGAGAAAATTGTTCTAATAAGTCCAGTCACCAGGCAAAATGTCTCAACGCAATCTCAGGAGAAGAGAGCAGTTTTGATGGCAATTATTGAAACGAGGGAAATGCCAGCTTTCCAGTGCTGTGTGATTTATTTCTCAACACCCCCGCCCCCCCTCCCAAAATGGCAGCATTTTACAATCTGAATGTCAGGCATGACAGAAAAGTAACCACAGGATTTGTATAGGCCATTTGAATGAACAAACAGTAGGCCACTGTAAAATTCACACTAATTATAAACAAAATCACAATTTTATTAGTGCCAGTGGGATTGTATCGGGGTTAAACAAGCAACTATCATATTTAGTCTGATCTAGCTAATGATTCGCCCACTGGGCTGAACAACCCGACGCTTCAGCCATGCAGCCACCATGCTGCATCAGACAGGTGATCGTGCATCGGCCATGCAGCCACCATGCTGCATCAGACAGGTGATTGTGTATCAGCCATGCAGCCACCATGCTGCATCAGACAGGTGATCGTGCATCAGCCACCATGCTGCATCAGACAGGTGATCGTGCATCGGCCATGCAGCCACCATGCTGCATCAGAGATTTTATGTTTGGCTGTTATATAAGGTACTTGCCCAGGCTGCAAATGAAACATGCAATCACCCACAATTGAAATTCAGCGTGCATAACTTGCTTTCCTGTGATCTTGGCCCGTGCCAGTAATTTTCACTTGGTACTGGCCCAGAATGCCACTGGCAAATGTACCTGAATGTGAAGCCCTGAAATAAGGTGCCACGGAATGAGTCACTCCAGACGCAGAGGGAGAAGAAAGAAAAAAAGAAAGCAACAAAAACCTTTCCGCTGCCATATCACCGTTTAAAACATTCAACTAGTCAGATGTTACAATTCTGGGTTTATTAGTTAGCCCACCCCACACACACTCCGCCACCATCTCGTCTGACAACCTACGCTTGAGTGTCACGTCGCCATGGCAACATGTTCCGCGTGTGTGTGTGTGTTCTATGACTCACTCCCTGAAAGTTGCATCGGTGGTGCTTGAAATTAGGTACTGTGGACCCGGAGAGGGAACTGGTCTGGAATAAAAACACAGAGACGGAGCTAAAATAGAACAAAACTAAATAACTTTGTGCATGGTCACCAGGAAATTACTGATGCACAAGATCTGAGGTGCTGCTGCTATAACTTTGACATGCTTCTGCTCTTCTCCCCCTCCCACCCTCTCCTCCCATCTTCTCTTCTCTTCCTCCCATCTTCTCTTCTCCCCCTCCCATCTTCTCCCCCTCCCATCTTCTCCCCCTCCCATCTTCTCCCCCTCCCATCTTCTCCCCCTCCCATCTTCTCCTGCTCTTCTTCCCCCTACATCTCACATGTGTCCTTTCATTTATCTGACCCTTTTTAATACACATGCCATCTGAGCTGTGGAGAGTAACACCTCTGCCTTTATCAAACCACTGTACTTTCTCCCCCTGCACCTCCCCCTCCCAGTTCTTCTTCTCTCCAGGCTGAGACACACCAGAGAACGACCCATCAATCAATCAAAGTCAGGTTAAGACTTGAAGGACTGATTTTTCCACTGACCAGCCTGCTTGAGGAGGAGAACACTACCCTAGTCTCTCTTCACTGGGAACATTCCCTTATTTTTCCTGGCTTATGTCATGCAAGTAAGCATTTAATTGTACTGTGTACACCAGGTATATCCTGTGTAAATGAAAAATAAACTTTGATTTGAGAAATATTGTTTTACAACATTGTCAAGTAAGAAAAATACTAGTTCATGATATAGCATGTGCAGTCTCCCACCCAAAAAATATGCAAGAATATAATGCACAGTTAATGTGATATTACAGGAAGAAGCTTCAAGAGCTTCCCCTACAAGCTGTGTTATTACAGGAGGGAGCTTCAAGAGCTTCCCCTACAAGCTGTGAAATTACAGGAGGAAGCTTCAAGAGCTTTCCCTACAGTTGCCAACAGAAAGTGTCAGATACTGCTATAACACTTCAAATACATCCTAATTGTTCATGTTTTGCTACTGAGTCGTATGGCTGAAAGTAAATATACTTGCAGAGAAATGGCATCAGTCAGTAAATTAATGCAGCTACACTGGTTATTGTTACTCTATGAACATCTTTATAGGGGAACGGCAGGTGTTACTCCGCTTCAAATGGCCGCTTTAGAGAGAATGACTAGCAACTTGATCGTTCCATCTGGAGAGATGCATCGTTGTCGGTACAAGCCAGCCAAGCTGCTGCATCGTTGTAGGTACAAGCCAGCCAAGCTGCTGCATCGTTGTAGGTACAAGCCAGCCAATCTGCTGCAACGCTGTAGTTACAAGCCAGCCAATCTGCTGCAACGTTGTAGGTACAAGCCAGCCAAGCTGCTGCATCGCTGTAGGTACAAGCCAGCCAAGCTGCTGCATCGCTGTAGGTACAAGCCAGCCAATCTGCTGCATCGCTGTAGGTACAAGCCAGCCAAGCTGCTGCATCGTTGTAGGTACAAGCCAGCCAAGCTGCTGCATCGCTGTAGGTACAAGCCAGCCAAGCTGCTGCATCGTTGTAGGTACAAGCCAGCCAAGCTGCTGCATCGTTGTAGGTACAAGCCAGCCAAGCTGCTGCATCGTTGTAGGTACAAGCCAGCCAAGCTGCTGCATCGTTGTAGGTACAAGCCAGCCAAGCTGCTGCATCGTTGTAGGTACAAGCCAGCCAAGCTGCTGCATCGTTGTAGGTACAAGCCAGCCAAGCTGCTGCATCGTTGTAGGTACAAGCCAGCCAAGCTGCTGCATCGCTGTAGGTACAAGCCAGCCAATCTGCTGCATCGTTGTAGGTACAAGCCAGCCAAGCTGCTGCATCGTTGTAGGTACAAGCCAGCCAAGCTGCTGCATCGTTGTAGGTACAAGCCAGCCAAGCTGCTGCATCGTTGTAGGTACAAGCCAGCCAAGCTGCTGCATCGTTGTAGGTACAAGCCAGCCAAGCTGCTGCATCGTTGTAGGTACAAGCCAGCCAAGCTGCTGCATCGTTGTAGGTACAAGCCAGCCAATCTGCTGCATCGTTGTCGGTACAAGCCAGCCAAGCTGCTGCATCGTTGTAGGTACAAGCCAGCCAAGCTGCTGCATCGTTGTAGGTACAAGCCAGCCAATCTGCTGCAACGCTGTAGTTACAAGCCAGCCAATCTGCTGCAACGCTGTAGTTACAAGCCAGCCAATCTGCTGCATCGCTGTAGTTACAAGCCAGCCAATCTGCTGCATCGTTGTAGGTACAAGCCAGCCAATCTGCTGCAACGCTGTAGTTACAAGCCAGCCAATCTGCTGCAACGCTGTAGTTACAAGCCAGCCAATCTGCTGCATCGCTGTAGTTACAAGCCAGCCAATCTGCTGCATCGTTGTAGGTACAAGCCAGCCAAGCTGCTGCATCGATGTTGGTTGTAGGTACAAGCCAGCCAAGCTGATCCATCGTTGTAGGTTGTAGGTACAAGCCAGCCAAGCTGCTGCATCGATGTTGGTTGTAGGTACAAGCCAGCCAAGCTGATCCATCGTTGTAGGTTGTAGGTACAAGCCAGCCAAGCTGATCCATCGTTGTAGGTACAAGCCAGCCAAGCTGATCCATTGTTGTTGGTTGTAGGTACAAGCCAGCCAAGCTGATCCATCGTTGTTGGTTGTAGGTACAAGCCAGCCAAGCTGATCCATCGTTGTTGGTTGTAGGTACAAGCCAGCCAAGCTGATCCATCGTTGTAGGTACAAGCCAGCCAAGCTGATCCATTGTTGTTGCTTGTAGGTACAAGCCAGCCAAGCTGATCCATTGTTGTTGCTTGTAGGTACAAGCCAGCCAATCTGATCCATCGTTGTAGGTACAAGCCAGCCAAGCTGATCCATTGTTGTTGCTTGTAGGTACAAGCCAGCCAAGCTGATACATTGTTGTTGGTATAAGCCAGCCAAGCTGATCCATTGTTGTTGGTAGGCGTATAAGCCAGTCAAGCCTCCCTCACCAAAAAATTTACATGCAAATTCCTCTGCGATGGTAAGGCCTAGGAGGGTGCAACTCGGTATGACGGTAAATACTAGGGGTGTAACGGTTCGCCAAACCCACGGTTCGGTATGTATTGCGGTTTGGGGTCACGGCTCAGTTACAGTACAATGGGAAAATTAAAATGACAACAGTTAATGTAATTTATTTTATTTGGCAAAAGACGGTAAACTAAAAAGAAGCCTATTTGTGGCCAAAGTCCAGCTTGTGTGACAGCGTTCACAATGCCCCTGGCATTGTCCGCCGTGACGCCCTGGCATTGTCCGCCGTGACGCCCTGGCATTGTCCGCCGTGACGCCCTGGCATTGTCCGCCGTGACGCCCTGGCATTGTCCGCCGTGACGCCGTTCACAATGCCCCTGGCATTGTCCGCCGTGACGCCGTTCACAATGCCCCTGGCATTGTCCGCCGTGACGCCCTGGCATTGTCCGCCGTGACGCCGTTCACAATGCACCTGGCATTGTCCGCCGTGACGCCCTGGCATTGTCCGCCGTGACGCCGTTCACAATGCCCCTGGCATTGTCCGCCGTGACGCCGTTCACAATGCCCCTGGCATTGTCCGCCGTGACGCCGTTCACAATGCCCCTGGCATTGTCCGCCGTGACGCCCTGGCATTGTCCGCCGTGACGCCCTGGCATTGTCCGCCGTGACGCCCTGGCATTGTCCGCCGTGACGCCGTTCACAATGCCCCTGGCATTGTCCGCCGTGACAGCGTTCACAATGCACCTGGCATTGTCCGCCGTGACGCCCTGGCATTGTCCGCCGTGACGCCCTGGCATTGTCCGCCGTGACGCCCTGGCATTGTCCGCCGTGACGCCCTGGCATTGTCCGCCGTGACGCCCTGGCATTGTCCGCCGTGACGCCCTGGCATTGTCCGCCGTGACGCCCTGGCATTGTCCGCCGTGACGCCCTGGCATTGTCCGCCGTGACGACCTGGCATTGTCCGCCGTGACGCCCTGGCATTGTCCGCCGTGACGCCCTGGCATTGTCCGCCGTGACGCCCTGGCATTGTCCGCCGTGACGCCCTGGCATTGTCCGCCGTGACAGGGTTGTTATGTTGGTCCTCCCTAGTAGAGGTTTTCACGGGTGTAATATGCATAAATAAGTCATACATTTAAAAAAAAGACACCTGTTCCGAACGGACCTGAGTGCAACTGGACCAGTTCCGTATAAACCCGGTCCGATCCGAGGGAGGGAAGCAGCAGAAATTACATTTGTAAACTACTATATTAAAGCCGTTACAAAAACTCTGAAAATGTCCATGACATATCTAATATTGGAATGATAGTGTTTCACAGTATTCCTTACCCACCAGTGTTGTGATTGGCTGTGATATTCACCTATTCATTTCTCACGCCAGAGTAGCAACTGTTCTGACTTTGTGGCTGGGTTATCTAGCGGAAGTCGACCATCATGTCCTGGTTGCAAAAACTCTACACTGTTTGCTCAATTTCAGTTTGTGAATCACTGAACCATCTTAGTCGCTTTGAAATCGTTTCTCAATGGTGGACGCTTCAAAACAGCTGTAAAAATTGTTTTGTTTTTGAAAAACTATTTCACAGCAGTTTAGATGGTACAATGATTCCCTACACTATTCAGTGCTTGTTTTCTCTCAAAATTGTAGAATTTTAGCAACCAGGAAATGAGAGTTAATTCCACAAGAAAACAAAGCCAAAGTCAGAACAGCTTTCCAATTTTAACAGATGCCGCCCCGGCAGGAGAAATCAATAGGCGAAAATCACAGCCAATCACAACACTGGCATGTAAGTCATTCTGTGAAACGCTATCATTCCATAATTGTAATTCCATCTTCCATTGATTAGATAATCTTCTAATTTGCTTTGCCACACAAAAGGCTCTATGACCGTAGTGCCCCATTGATGACTTGTGATTGGCCGACAACATCCAATCCTGTTTCATCCACCACACCGCTCCCCATCGTACAGACCTAGTTTCCGATTGCGCATCACAAAAGGACCATTTGACCGTTAAGACTTGAATTCTGATTTGAATTCTGCCTTTCGTTGTTTTAACAGAATGGGATAAAGATGTTATGGGATAACAGCGCAGGCATAGCCTATAGACCTCGTGTTTTAAATCAAAATAAATTGCAAATATGTATTTATTCAAGTTCAAAGTGCGGACCGAAGTCCTCGCAGCGAACGGTTCTTTACACCCCTAGTAAATGCACATAGCCCACACCCTGTCATGCAATGCCTTTCGATTGTAAATGCCAACTTTGATGGCTCATGCCCTTCACCCTACAGTATGTGACTTAGAGTCATGAAATTCAGTACATAGGTCTCTCTCCCCACTAGGACCAATAAGGTCAGCCATGATAAGAAAAGGGAGGGAATAGCGGACATTTTACAGGCTCCTGACCTATTTTGTGTATTATTTCGCACGGATCGTAACTTTATTTTTGCACATTTCCACCATCGTTTTCGAAGACCAAAAAGAGCTTCTGGGACATCAGAACAGCTATCACTAACCTCGATTTGGACGAGGACTTCTACTTCAATGAGTCGGAGGTGAAAGACATTGATTATCTCGGACCATGCCCAAATCCCAGCCACTCGAAGGAACCTGCATGTGCTATAGAGGCCGGCAGGCAGAAACCTTGACGAGAATACATCCAAGTGGATAAATCGCCTCTACCCTCCATTCTATTGGCGAACATGCAATCACTGGAAAATAAACTGGGTGAGCTCTGTTCGATACTATCCTATCAACGTACTCTGAACAACTGTAATATCATGTTTCTCCAAGTCAATGCTGAACAAGGACAAATATAAATCTAGCTGGGTTTTTTTTTTATACATTGGCAGAACAGAACGGTGGAGTTGGGGAAGCCCAGGGGAAGGAGTGTGTGCGTCTCTCTAAACAGCTGGTTCGCGATCACTAATATTAAGGAAGTCTCTAGATTATGCTCTTCTGAGTTAGAATACCTCATGAAAAACTGTAGACCATACCATTTATAGAGAGATATTCATTGTTTTTCGTAGCTATTTTGCACACCACAAACCAATGTTGGCACTAAGACCAAACACAACGAGCTGTACAGGGCCATATACAAACAAGAAAATGCTGACCTAAAGCACGCTGCTAGTGGTCGGAGACTTTAATGCAGGATAACTGAAATTCGTTTGACCTCATTTCTAAATCAGCATGTCACCTGTGAAACTAGAGGAGAAAAAAAACATACATTTTACACGCAGCACCCCCTTTGCATTCCATCTGGAAAACCTGACCATCATAACCATCTTCCTGATTCCTGCTTACAAGCACAAACCCAAACAGGAAGTAGCAGTGACACACACAATACGGAAGTGGCCCGATGAAGCGGATGCTAAGCTACGGGACTGTTAGGCTAACACAGACTGGAATATGTTCATGGATTCATCCAATAGAATTGAGTTTACCACGTCCGTGTCATCGGCTTCATTAATAAGTGCATCGACGACATCATCCAGTAAGTACATCGAGTGAACAAAACATTAGGAACACCTTGATGATAGTGGTGCTCATTAACAGGCACATGTTGTCAAGAGACATGCCCACACATTCTCAGGGATGAGAGTCTAGCTAACCTGTAGAGTTTGGTTCTGTGTGGGCAGCATGGGGGCGCTGTCGGACAGGGATGAGAGTCTAGCTAACCTGTAGAGTTTGGTTCTGTGTGGGCAGCATGGGGGCGCTGTCGGACAGGGATGAGAGTCTAGCTAACCTGTAGAGTTTGGTTCTGTGTGGGCAGCATGGGGGCGCTGTCGGACAGGGATGAGAGTCTAGCTAACCTGTAGAGTTTGGTTCTGTGTGGGCAGCATGGGGGCGCTGTCGGACAGGAAACCCATTCATGGAAGCTCATCGTCTTACAGCGACCATATTGTTTCAGCTACAGTCTTGGAAAATGTTGCCTTTGAAACAGTGCATCCATAGATGCTATATAACAAATTTGGTAGTAGTCAACATGGTAAAAAAAAATTGGCCAAAATACTTAATGCGTATTTTATGATCATATTGATTTAGAATATTTAATAAGTGTGGTGAGGAATATAGAAGCAGCTCATCCTAGGGTGATGTGTCCAATTTGTCCTGATGGTGACACTATGGGGCCAGTGTGTGAGTGTTTGACTATTTATATATGTATATATATATGTGTGTGTGTGTGTGTGTGTGTGTGTGTGTGTGTGTGTGTGTGTGTGTGTGTGTGTGTGTGTGTGTGTGTGTGTGTGTGTGTGTGTGTAGAGAGAGAAGCATTTCATTGTGAAACGCTAGTACTCCTGATGGACCTCGTCAGGAAACTAACACTTTGGCCATCTTATAAACTCACACATTTACCAATACCTAGCTTGAACCCCAGCAACGCTGCTTGCAGCTTCAACTGTTTTCGTTATGACTTGTTAATATATATATATATATAGGGAGGGCGTATAAAGGTCAAGTGAGAATGGGCATGTTTGTGTTATTGAACAGAGATTGGAGGAGGAGGGTTATCAGGTTGACAACAGCGTGGGCTGACTTGGACTAGCTCTTGTTATCAGCAAGCAAATGCTACAAAATATATTGGACTGCATTCTGTAGTCTACATCGTCTCCTTTCAAAAATAAACTGCTTCATCTCTCGCCTCTTTCTCGCCTGTCCCCTCACACGCAAAAATAATATGATTTCCCCATCATCCCTTTCCAATGGGTAGGGTACATAAAGCTGTAGGTAAGACAAGCTACACTAGACGAGGTCCTTCACTGGACTCCTCCCAGGGGACAGTTGGGGGCTGGGGGGGGGGGGCAGAAGAGAACCTTCCCTGGACTCCTCCCAGGGGACAGTTGGGGGCTGGGGGGGGGGGGGGGGGGGGCAGAAGAGAACCTTCCCTGGACTCCTCCCAGGGGACAGTTGGGGGGGTGAAGAGGACCTTCACTGGACTCCTCCCAGGGGACAGTTGGGGGGGTGAAGAGGACCTTCACTGGACTCCTCCCAGGGGACAGTTGGGGGCTGGGGGGGGGGGCAGAAGAGAACCTTCCCTGGACTCTTCCCAGGGGACAGTTGGGGGCTGGGGGGGGGGGGGGGGGGGGGCAGAAGAGACCCGAGGTACCCCTACCTCCCAGTCTAGACAGAAGAGACCGAGAGGAACCCCTCCCTCACCGTCTAGACAGAAGAGACCGAGAGGAACCCCTCCCTCCCCGTCTAGACAGAAGAGACCACATACTTCATGACAGTTGTAAGTAAAGCTCTTACACAGCTGGAGAGGAGAGAGAGGAGCAGGCATTATGTCCTTGTCGGTCAGATCCCAAAATACTAACATATTACCCACAAAAAGGAGAATTCTCACTGCGGCTGGGCAAAAACTGACATTTACGAATGCGTAACAGATTTCATCCGTATTCATGAGTCGGTAGGGCCACAGCCTTAGCATGCAGACAGAATACACTCCACCCCCATGTTCTATTAGCTGGCACTGCAGACAGAGAGAGAGCCAGACAAACTGCAGCCAACTTGGACTCAGTGCAGATCAAACTCCCCGTCTGGTTTTGTCCTCCCTGGGCTAAAGGAGGCATCTCCCATGTACTTTATTTGAACCAATTGAAGTCCTCAGGAAGTGGATGAAGACCCATACCTCGTAGCAAGGCAGAGGGGAGGGGCCACAGGAATATACAGGACTAACAGGAAGAGGACTAATTAGTGGTTGTAAAGATCAAGTGGTCTGCTACTAAAATTGATACGGTCTCCTCATAATTAAAAGGGAAAATCCACCCACACTATATATATATATATATATATATATTTTTTTTTTCTTCTTCTTCATTAGTCCATTGTTAACACGATCCCAAAATGTTTTACATGTCAGCAGTCAAGTTTAAGATATTGGACATGTTTTTTCTTCTCCCGCTCTACCATCTGGGGTCACTGCCGACCACCGCCGCCATCTGGGGGTCACTGCCGACCACCGCCGCCATCTGGGGGTCACTGCCGACCACCGCCGCCATCTGGGGGTCACTGCCGACCACCGCCGCCATCTGGGGGTCACTACCGACCACCGCCGCCATCTGGGGGTCACTACCGACCACCGCCGCCATCTGGGGTCACTACCGACCACCGCCGCCATCTGGGGGTCACTACCGACCACCGCCGCCATCTGGGGGTCACTACCGACCACCGCCGCCATCTGGGGGTCACTACCGACCACCGCCGCCATCTGGGGGTCACTACCGACCACCGCCGCCATCTGGGGGGTCACTACCGACCACCGCCGCCATCTGGGGGTCACTACCGACCACCGCCGCCATCTGGGGGTCACTACCGACCACCGCCGCCATCTGGGGGTCACTACCGACCACCGCCGCCATCTGGGGGTCACTACCGACCACCGCCACCATCTGGGGGTCACTACCGACCACCGCCACCATCTGGGGGTCACTACCGACCACCGCCACCATCTGGGGGTCACTACCGACCACCTCTACCATCTGGGGGTCACTACCGACCACCTCCGCCATCTGGGGGTCACTACCGACCACCGCCGCCATCTGGGGGTCACTACCGACCACCGCCGCCATCTGGGGGTCACTACCGACCACCGCCGCCATCTGGGGGTCACTACCGACCACCGCCGCCATCTGGGGGTCACTACCGACCACCGCCGCCATCTGGGGGTCACTACCGACCACCGCCGCCATCTGGGGGTCACTACCGACCACCGCCGCCATCTGGGGGTCACTACCGACCACCGCCACCATCTGGGGGTCACTACCGACCACCGCCACCATCTGGGGGTCACTACCGACCACCTCTACCATCTGGGGGTCACTACCGACCACCTCTACCATCTGGGGGTCACTACCGACCACCTCTACCATCTGGGGGTCACTACCGACCACCTCTACCATCTGGGGGTCACTACCGACCACCTCTACCATCTGGGGGTCACTACCGACCACCTCTACCATCTGGGGGTCACTACCGACCACCTCTACCATCTGGGGGTCACTACCGACCACCTCTACCATCTGGGGGTCACTACCGACCACCTCTACCATCTGGGGGTCACTACCGACCACCTCTACCATCTGGGGGTCACTACCGACCACCTCTACCATCTGGGGGTCACTACCGACCACCTCTACCATCTGGGGGTCACTACCGACCACCTCTACCATCTGGGGGTCACTACCGACCACCTCTACCATCTGGGGGTCACTACCGACCACCTCTACCATCTGGGGGTCACTACCGACCACCGCTACCATCTGGGGGTCACTACCGACCACCGCTACCATCTGGGGGTCACTACCGACCACCGCTACCATCTGGGGGTCACTACCGACCACCGCTACCATCTGGGGGTCACTACCGACCACCGCTACCATCTGGGGGTCACTACCGACCACCTCTACCATCTGGGGGTCACTACCGACCACCACCACCATCTGGGGGTCACTACCGACCACCGCCACCATCTGGGGGTCACTACCGACCACCGCTACCATCTGGGGGTCACTACCGACCATCTCTACCATCTGGGGGTCACTACCGACCACCTCTACCATCTGGGGGTCACTACCGACCACCTCTACCATCTGGGGGTCACTACCGACCACCGCTACCATCTGGGGGTCACTACCGACCACCGCTACCATCTGGGGGTCACTACCGACCATCTCTACCATCTGGGGGTCACTACCGACCACCGCTACCATCTGGGGGTCACTACCGACCACCGCTACCATCTGGGGGTCACTACCGACCACCGCTACCATCTGGGGGTCACTACCGACCAGAGCCATACACAGTATATACAGTGCATTCAGAAAGTTCAGACCCCTTGACTTTTTCCACTTTGTTTCGCAACAGCCTTATTTTATAAAACAATAGTTTTTTCCTCTCAATCAACACACAATACCCCCCCCCCAAAAAAAACAAATCTAACCAAAAACAGGTTTAAAGACTTCAGCAAATATATAAAAACAAATTAAAAACTGAAATAACAGATCTTGACACTCTCCCTCTCGTGCGTCTCTCCCTTTGTAAATATGTCTGTAAATCTTTACAGCTGTTGACATGTTATCCTGTGTGTTTGATTGAATTCAGTCCAGGAAGCCTCGTAATCCAGGATTGAATCAGATTAATGCTGCTGGCCCCAAAACAAACCTAGAAGATTTGATCTCAGGGATTCAGATGGTAACAAAAATCACAATGTTCATTTGGTTGTCATAAACAAGGCACAGCCTCAACCCTAACCTTTTGCCAATAAAGTTAATTGAATATTTTTGATTTTAACCAAAAAAAATAAAGAGCTTTACTGGTGTCCTGAAATACACAGAAGAAACCCCTACAGGCTCTGGTCTAAAGTAGTGCATTACACATGAAGGGTTGCATTGGACAGACTCCTTCCGATAGAGCAAGTAGAAGCTTTTCTGTTGGGCCTGGCAGTATGTAGAGAAGAGTTCAGATGGAGAGTACCAGAGTCATGTGTTTATAGTTGGGCCAATGTGGTTTCTGCATTATGATACATTTACATGACATTACAACATTCTATGGCAGCCATTTTAGCTCCCAATTAACATGACATGGCAGGGACTTTTCTGCTCTTGTAATCCTTGAGCGGGCCGTTTAAGTGTGTGTCACTTAAGTCCAAATAGTATAAAAAATAAATATGTAGGAAAGACAACGTGCCCATCATTTCCTTTCAACAATATAATCTTTGAGAACTAACATTCACCAAAATAAAACCTAGACGGAGAATTAAAATTCCCAAAACAATGAATTTAGCAGTATTCATTTAGTTATTACCGGTATGCTAGAACAAAATAACACAGATTTATCCATGGTAAAACGCATAGAATTAAGAAATTCGCTTTAAAATAATATTCTCAGCTGCATGGAGAAAACCCAAGAATTGCAGGAAATTGACTTACATTCTATAGTTAACAATAACTGCAACGTAACAATGTCAACGAGTTTACTAAATTACAGTTCATAAGGAAATCCAGTCAGTTCATACGGAAATCCAGTCAGTTCATAAGGAAATCCAGTCAGTTCATAAGGAAATCCAGTCAGTTCATAAGGAAATCCAGTCAATTCATAAGGAAATCCAGTCAATTCATAAGGAAATCCAGTCAATTGAAACGCGTTCATTAGGCTCTAATCTATGGATTTCACATGACTGGCCAGGGACGCAGCCAATCAAACAGTTCTTCAGACAAAAGGGCTTTATTACAGACAGTAATACTCCTGTTTCATCAGCTCTCTGGGTGGTTTGGTCTCAGATATCCCTCAGTTTCACCAGCTCTCTGGGTGACTGGTCTCAGATACTCCTCAGTGTCATCAGCTCTCTGGGTGACTGGTCTCAGATGCTGTCCTGGGTGACTGGTCTCAGATGCTGTCCTGGGTGACTGGTCTCAGATGCTGTCCTGGGTGACTGGTCTCAGATGCTGTCCTGGGTGACTGGTCTCAGATGCTCCTCAGTTTCATCATCCTTCTGGGTGGCTGGTCTCAGATACTCCTCAGTTTCATCAGCTCTCTGGGTGACTGGTCTCAGATACCCCTCAGTTTCATCAGATGTCTGGGTGGCTGGTCTCAGATACCCCTCAGTTTCATAATCTCTCTGGGTGGCTGGTCTCAGATACTCCTCAGTTTCATCAGCTCTCTGGGTGACTGGTCTCAGATACTCCTCAGTGTCAACATCTCTCTGGGTGACTGGTCTCAGATACTCCTCAGTTTCATCATCTCTCTGGGTGTCTGGTCTCAGATACTCCTCAGTGTCAACATCTCTCTGGGTGGCTGGTCTCAGATTATCTATTATATTTTTGTTCAGTATACAATTTCTCCACAGCACAGTAGGGAACACTAAAATTTTGCGGCGCCAACGACCGACCTCTGCCATGCTCCCTGCCACGCCCACCACTTAAAACCCCCCCTTTTTTTTTACTGCACAGGGAATATGTTAAAAAATATATATATAAAAAAATAATTATGCATTCACGTCACTAGGACATTCAAGTTAGCGTCATAGAATTGCTCGTCATTAACATAGCATTGTTTAAATATTCCCCATGTTATGTAACTGTCTAGAACTAGAATACTAAATTCTAAAGCTCCCTAAATACAATATAAATATATATATATACAAAAGCATGTGGACATCCCATCAAATTAGTGGATTCGGCCACACCCGTATAAAATTGAGCACACAGCCATGCAATCTCCATAGACAAACATTGACAGTAGAATGGCCTTAAGAGCTCAGTGACTTTCAACGTGGCACCATCATATGATGCCACCTTTCCAACAAGTCAGTTCGTTAAATTTCTGCCCTGCTAGAGCTGCCCCGGGGAACTGTAAGTGCTGTTATTGTGATGTGGAAACGTCTAGGAGAAACAACGGCTCAGCCTCGAAGTGGTAGTCAACACAAGCTCAGACCAAGAACAAGACCGCCGAGTGCTGAAGTGCGTAGCACGTAGAAATCTTGTGTCACACTCACTACCGAGTTCCAACTGCCTCTGGAAACGGCAACACAAGAACTGTTCGTCAGGAGCTTCATGAAGATGGGTTTCCATGGCAGCTGCACACAATCCTAGGATCAACAAGCGCAATGCCAAGCGTTGGCTAGAGTGGTGTAAAGCTCGCCGCCATTGGTCTCTGGAGCAGTGGAAACGCGTTCTCTGGAAATACGAATCACCATCTGACAGTCCGACCACCAAACCCAGATTTGTCTGATGCCAGGAGAACGCTACTTACCCCAATGCATAGTGACAACAGTAAAGTTTGGTGGAGGAGGAATCCTGGTCTGGGGCTGTTTTTCCATGGTTAGGGGTAGGCCCCTTAGTTCCAGTGAAGGGAAATCTTAATGCTACAGCATACAATGACATTCTAGACGATTCTGTGCTTCCAACTTTCTGAAAGACAATTTCCTGTTACAGCATGACAAAGTGTGCACAAAGCGAGGTCCATACAGAAATGGTTTGTCGAGATCGGTATGAAAGAACTTGACTGGCCGGCACAGAGCCCTGACCTCAACTCAATTTAACACCTTTGGGATGAATTGGAACGCCGACTGCGAGCCAGGCCTAATCGTCCAACCTCACTAATGCTCTTGTGGCTGAATGGAAGCAAGTCCCCGCAGCAATGTTCCAACATCTAGTGGAAAACCTTCCCAGAAGAGTGGAGACTATTATAGCAGCAAAGGGGGGGGACCAACTCCATATTAACGCCCATGATTTTGGAATGAGATGTTCGACGAGCAGGGTTAGGGTCAAATTTGAACATGTAGTGTACTTTCTCACAAAAAAACAAAAAAGAGGAAGAGACGAGAAAGAAAACAAAACGCATAAAGAGAAAGAGGGTTTCCATTTGAGATAGGATGATCTGCAGACACTACAGTGGTAACATCCCCTCACAGGCTGGGTCCCGTTCTCTCCCAAACAGCACCCTACTCCCTATATCGTGCACTACTTTTAACCAGAGCTCTATGGGATTCCCCATGGGCCCTATTCCTTATGGGCCATGGTCAAAAGTAGTGCACTATGTAGAGACTAGAGTACCATTTGGGATGCAAAATGGAAGGGGGGGGGTTGCTCTGATCTGTTGTAGTGGTCGCATTAGTTCTCCAGCAGCAGTTGAGATGAGGACTAGCTGATAACATTGTGATAGAGAAATCACTACAGTGGGCTCTTATGTAAATGGTCATATTTAAATGAGACACACTGGGAGGGGGAGAGAATAGTAAATGTTATCTCTGTATGAAAAACACAATGTGCTCCGAAAGCAAAAACAGTCAAGAACAGGCACCGCTCTGCTGGTGTCCAAGTGGAACCCTGTTCCCTATTGACTACACAATAGGCCCCGGTCAAAAGCAGTGCACTATATAGGGAATAGGTTGCCATTTGGGACACACTCTGAATGAGTTGGTAAATAGAACAGAATAATGTCATGGTTTTTGTGGGGGGGGGGGGGGGGGGGGTCTACCTGCTTTAAAAACATTGCATTTGTTTTTTTGCCATTGTCCAGTGTTATCAGATCAGTCCAGACCAAGGAAAGGAGATGAAAGGAAAGGACGCGACAAGACATTTGAGAAGCCACCCAAGGCACATCATCCCAATATACTTTCCTCTATTAGTGGTCATGAAGGAAAATGAGAGGGCCCCAGAGTAGGGGCCCCAGAGTAGGGGAGAGGGCCCCAGAGTAGGGGAGAGGGGCCCCAGAGTAGGGGAGAGGGGCCCAGAGAAGGGCCCAGAGAAGGGGAGAGGGTCCCAGAGAAGGGTTGAGGGCCCCAGAGTAGGGGAGAGCGTAGGCCAGCTCTCCTCCAAACCCCATCGCCCCTAGACTTACATCAAAGTTGTTGAGAGCGTAGGCCAGCTCTCCTCCCCCGGGAGGGTGGTTGAAGGCAGCATCATCAGAGGCGGTAGCCTGGGCAGCATTAGAGATGCCTGAGACGGCATGCTGAAGCTGCTTGTAGATCAGGTCACGGTTCGCCTGGAGAACGGAATTAAATTCAACATGTTATTTAGGGGGAAACTAAAGATAATAAAATACATTAACAAGATGTGTCTCCGAAGAGCTTTGAGATGCTGTATGTAATGAAATGTGCTATTGAACTTCCATCTATTCTAATTTCATCCCAGAGGATAGCTCTTGAAAGCATTAATTAAAACAGTTTCAAGGACCACTTAGTGGGCATCGAAATGATTGAAGACACTGTCCTATTACAGACCTTGTACGCGGCCACGTCCGGGTGTTGGAGGCAGGCGCGGGAGGCGGTGTAGAGCATGGGGATGTTCCTCTGGAGAACACCGCGGGCAGCTGCCATCTGATCCTTATGGTGAACATCCTTCAACTCCTACGGAGAGGGGAGAGACAACGGCATCATAATTATTACACTATTTGGAGACATTACATGGTCTGAGTGACCTAGATTCTCCTTTCTGCCTGTCTGTCTGTCACTCCCCTGTGGTGATACAGCACAGTCATAATCAGGCCATTCCAACAGGCCTCGCTGTACAGCTTTAATGCATGGCCCCGTGCTACTGGCCCCGTGCTACTGGCCCCGTGCTACTGGCCCCGTGCTACTGGCCACCAGCGTTATTTTATGGGATAGACAGCACAGACTGCTGCCTCCCAAATGACATTATTCCCTATATAGGGCACTATAGGCCCTACGGTCACTAGTCAAAAATGCATTATATAGGGAATAAAAGGCAGCCGTGAACTAAGCAAAATAAACTGAAGGCTTGGAAAGGAAACCTAAAGTATTAATATTATAGTATTTACATAAATTAAATCAACATAGGCCTGCCTCACACGAACATACTGTCGTACCATCACACTGCAGGAGGAATTGTATGCGTCTTAAGTTAATATAGAAACACATTTATTTCACAACAACCTGGTTGGTTTGGTGTTAAATCTGAACCTAAAGAGATTGGGAGAGAAATAGGAAAATAAACATTTAGGCCAAAAATAAGAACATGTGAAATAATAATGATGAGCATTGAGAGAACGTCCTATAATGTGTGTGTATATCCTATCTGAACAACCGGGTGATGCTGCTCATCCCATTACTCAGCAATGTCACCTGGGAAATTCATCAGGAAATACACGTCACTGTTACTACAGCTTTACGTGACGGAGGCCCATTCCCACAAGAACACCTTCTGCTACAGATACACTGCAATGTAAACTTGCAAATATGTCACGTCTTGGTCGCTACCTCTGGAGGAAGCACACAACACTCAACCCTGTCAACACAACACTCGACAGTTGGACCCCTCTTAGCAGGGTCATGTAAACAGAACAGTCTGAGCCAACACTCTCTTAGCAGGGTAATGTAAACAGAACAGTCTGAGCCAACGCTCTTAGCAGAGTAATGTAAACAGAACAGTCTGAGCCAACGTTCTCTTGTAATGTAAACAGAACAGCCTCTGAGCCAACACTCTTAGCAGGGTCATGTAAACAGAACAGTCTGAGCCAACACTCTCTTAGCAGGGTAATGTAAACAGAACAGTCTGAGCCAACGCTCTTAGCAGGGTCATGTAAACAGAACAGTCTGAGCCAACGCTCTTAGCAGGGTAATGTAAACAGAACAGTCTGAGCCAACGCTCTTAGCAGGGTCATGTAAACAGAACAGTCTGAGCCAACGCTCTTAGCAGGGTCATGTAAACAGAACAGTCTGAGCCAACACTCTTAGCAGGGTCATGTAAACAGAACAGTCTGAGCCAACGCTCTTAGCAGGGTCATGTAAACAGAACAGTCTGAGCCAACGCTCTTAGCAGGGTCATGTAAACAGAACAGTCTGAGCCAACGCTCTTAGCAGGGTCATGTAAACAGAACAGTCTGAGCCAACGCTCTTAGCAGGGTCATGTAAACAGAACAGTCTGAGCCAACACTCTCTTAGCAGGGTAATGTAAACAGAACAGTCTGAGCCAACGCTCTCTTAGCAGGGTAATGTAAACAGAACAGTCTGAGCCAACGCTCTCTTAGCAGGGTAATGTAAACAGAACAGTCTGAGCCAACACTCTCTTAGCAGGGTAATGTAAACAGAACAGTCTGAGCCAACACTCTCTTAGCAGGGTAATGTAAACAGAACAGTCTGAGCCAACACTCTCTTAGCAGGGTAATGTAAACAGAACAGTCTGAGCCAACGCTCTTAGCAGGGTAATGTAAACAGAACAGTCTGAGCCAACGCTCTTAGCAGGGTAATGTAAACAGAACAGTCTGAGCCAACGCTCTTAGCAGGGTAATGTAAACAGAACAGTCTCTGAGCCAACACTCTTAGCGGGGTAATGTAAACAGAACAGTCTCTGAGCCAACACTCTTAGCGGGGTAATGTAAACAGAACAGCCTCTGAGCCAACACTCTTAGCAGGGTAATGTAAACAGAACAGTCTGAGCCAACACTCTTAGCAGAGTAATGTAAACAGAATAGTCTGAGCCAACACTCTTAGCGGGGTAATGTAAACAGAACAGCCTCTGAGCCAACACTCTTAGCGGGGTAATGTAAACAGAACAGTCTCTGAGCCAACACTCTTAGCGGGGTAATGTAAACAGAACAGCCTCTGAGCCAACACTCTTAGCGGGGTAATGTAAACAGAACAGTCTCTGAGCCAACACTCTTAGCAGGGTAATGTAAACAGAACAGTCTCTGAGCCAACACTCTTAGCGGGGTAATGTAAACAGAACAGCCTCTGAGCCAACACTCTTAGCAGGGTAATGTAAACAGAACAGTCTCTGAGCCAACACTCTTAGCAGGGTAATGTAAACAGAACAGTCTCTGAGCCAACACTCTTAGCAGGGTAATGTAAACAGAACAGTCTCTGAGCCAACACTCTTAGCGGGGTAATGTAAACAGAACAGTGTCTGAGCCAACGCTCTCTTAGCGGGGTAATGTAAACAGAACAGTCTCTGAGCCAACACTCTTAGCAGGGTAATGTAAACAGAACAGTCTGAGCCAACACTCTCTTAGCAGGGTAATGTAAACAGAACAGTCTCTGAGCCAACACTCTTAGCAGGGTAATGTAAACAGAACAGTCTGAGCCAACACTCTTAGCAGGGTAATGTAAACAGAACAGTCTGAGCCAACACTCTCTTAGCAGGGTAATGTAAACAGAACAGTCTGAGCCAACACTCTCTTAGCAGGGTAATGTAAACAGAACAGTCTGAGCCAACACTGAGCCAACACTTAGCAGGGTAAACAATAGTATTGCAATGTTTTTGAAACAGCTGAAATGTACAGTCATTTTCCTTAAATTGGAGTTTAATTTAATTTTTACCTGAAATTGTAGTAACAGCCTGTTACATTCTGAAATTCTCTGATTTTAAATCTTTTTTTGTTTGTTGCTTGACTGCACAGGGAAGCCATCGAGGCACAGGGAAGCAGCAACTCCACAGGGAAGCCACCGAGGCACAGGGAAGCAGCAACTCCACAGGGAAGCCACCGAGGCACAGGGAAGCAGCAACATTTTGAATTGTAATTTGCATTTACCTCAATGACTTCCATATTGACAAAACTAAGCCTGGTTTATTCTAAGGTAGCTTTAACACGGTAGCCTGGTTTATTCTAAGGTAGCTTTAACACGGTAGCCTGGTTTATTCTAAGGTAGCTTTAACGCGGTAGCTATGGTTCAGCAAAACAATTCAGCTAGCCAGCACGTTTATGTGAGGACGCAGAAATGATTTTGTTACGCTAGCTAACGTTACCTAGCTGTGTAGCGTAGATTATAATAGTGACACGAATAACGTTACTGTACTTACTATTCGTATGGACGAGGGGTAAACGTTAAGTATTGATTACGCTAAAGTTGCTTGATCCTGAAGCATGTTAGCTAGCAGGACTTTGCTGTGTTATTGTTATAGCTAATTTAAATGTGTACGGACGAGAAAATAAACCCCTTAACTACACATACTTGTGGATTGTAGTTTTATTTAAAGAGTGTAATATGGTTTGGTTCCATTATTCAATATTGTAATATGTTCTTAGAAGAAAAAGTTTAAATCGGCTTGTTAAATTGCGTGTGCTTACCGGCTAGTAGCTACTGTGATATTTACAGGAAATGTGAGCTACGAATACCAAGACTGTCTCCTTGCCAGCCACAACAAAACGCAAGGCAGTAATGTGAACTGAAAACAAGAAATCTCTTCAGTCACTCTGCTCCTCAGACTCCGTCAATCGTAGTGGAAATAGGACCTCGTTAGCTAAGCCACCTAATAACACCCTTCTCCCATGTCGCTCTCCCTCGCTACATCACACCATCTCCTTCCTCTCACCATCCCTCTCAATCCCCTGCCATCGTTAACCCCCACCTCCCTCTCCCCTGTCCTCACCTACCCTTCATATTCCTTCACCTAACTGTCATCTCCTCTCCCTCTCTAACCCAGAAACATCCCCGCAGTACAGACCTGACTGCTGTCTCTTGGCAGCCATCTCACTCCCTCAGACGTTCCAGTACATACCTGCTGTCTCTTGGCAGCCATCATGTTGAGTTTGTCCACCTCAGGTTTCAGGGCCTTGTACTGTATGCCCAGGTCCTGCTCTGTTCCAGCGTTACGCACCTTCACCAGGTTCTCCTCCACCTATAGGGGTTGCAGAGGAACGCACGGTTTAGACAGGCAGGGTTCTCTGCGTCACTTTATGGACTGGCTACACCACTAGTACAAGTGTATATTTCATTGATTTACTTTGTTATCGTTTAAGGCCAGGCACCACAACCTTGAGTATTCTTTGCTCACTAAAATAATCCATCTCTGACACGTGAAATGTTGAATATATCCAAACATAAAAATCGGCAATAGGAGAATATGTGAGGGAGGGAGTGAGAGAGAGCAGGAAGGAGAGAATCCACATTTGTTCCTCTATTTGATCATGTCAGCAGCCGGTTTTGAAAAGCACGACGGAAATGTAGCCTGGGGAACAGCAGGACCTACATTCAGGTTCAACGCTCAATCAGCATCCTCATATTCAGATCCCATCATGCATTTCATAAGGGGTTTTGGCCCCAAATGGCACCCTATCCCCTACATAGT
Organism: Salvelinus namaycush; assembly: GCF_016432855.1. Classification (NCBI taxonomy): domain Eukaryota; kingdom Metazoa; phylum Chordata; class Actinopteri; order Salmoniformes; family Salmonidae; genus Salvelinus; species Salvelinus namaycush. The sequence goes on from NW_024061486.1 coordinate 284,090, forward strand.
GTACTACGTCGACCAGGGCCCATGGGTTTGAGCTCTCTAAGGCCCTTAGGGCTCTGGTCAAAAGTATTGCACTACGTAGGGGATAGAATGCCATTTTGGGACTCTGAAAACTGTAGTACGAAGGCTGTTCTTCCCCGTGAGCTGCCAACACAGTCAACATGTCTCCCTCCACTCAACAGTCCATTAAAGACTCGTGCCTAGGCTACAGTTCATGCTAAATTATTCAATAGCTACTATCTGCTACAACAGAAGAACTGTTTGCCCTCCATCTTCCCCATAACACACACTAGAGATCTCATCCGGTAGTAGTATGCCTAGTGTTCAGGTTGAGCTGTTTGAATAATGCAAAGGAAAAAAAGGAACTCCCGTGAACATTTATGAAGGGAACAGAAGAAGAAGAAGAAACCTTCCTGAAATACCTTTTGCAATAGAAAGATACATATCAACTTCCTCCTCCTGTAGTCAGTCAATTGTTATCCGTCACAAACGGCACCCTACTCTCTATATTAGTGCACTAGTCTGCATCCGAAATCGCACCCTATGAGTCTTTACTACAGCGGTATTTGACAGGAACAATACTCATCTCTGAACGTGTCCGATCATGTATCCAAAACAAAGCTTGTTTGTTTTTGTCTGTAGTTCCTGGGTAGTAGGCCTCTCTGCCTAGAGAGCACAGCTTTGGCAGGAGTCTAGGCCACACGTTAGCTAGCTTACAGACTACACTTTACTATTCACACAAAGCGAGCGAGAGGCGCTGTGTCCTAATACTGTAACTCTAGGCAGGGTCCCTCTCCTATCGGTTCTAGTAGTGTAGGGAATAGATTGCCATTTGAGGCTTGGCTGTAACCAAACCCAGGGTGACAACTGAAATCCCATGTATAAACGCATGTCTAAAAGGCTCAGACCATATTCAGCCATCCATTGTGAGAACCGATAAAATATACAAAAATAAGGCTAGCTGTAGCCTATTCTATTGAGGCCCGAGGCTAGGCTAGCTGTAGCCTATTCTATTGAGGCCCGAGGCTAGGCTAGCTGTAGCCTATTCTATTGAGGCCCGAGGCTAGGCTAGCTGTAGCCTATTCTATTGAGGCCCGAGGCTAGGCTAGCTGTAGCCTATTCTATTGAGGCCCGAGGCTAGGCTAGCTGTAGCCTATTCTATTGAGGCCCGAGGCTAGGCTAGCTGTAGCATATTCTATTGAGGCCCGAGGCTAGGCTAGCTGTAGCATATTCTATCGAGCCCCGAGACTAAGTATATTATTGAGGCCCGAGGCTAGGCTAGCTGTAGCCTCCTCTATATAGCCTCCTCTACTCCTCTATAATAAACCAGCTGTAGCTTATATTGAGGCCCAGGCTCGGCAGTAATGCTCTAGCTTGAACTGAAGATGCCCATACATGTTACTTTTGACCAGGGCTAACAGGTGTATGGCTGTACAGTTCCCTCTCACATTTAGTCATTTAGCAGGAAATGACTAAACTCTCCCCCACGGGAAAACATTTAAACATCTCAGGATTCAGGAACCACTATCAATTTGATACGATCCTATAATCCACCCAGAGTCTGCCTGTACAGCATCCCAAATGGTGCACTATGGGCCCTGGTCTAAAGTAGTGCACTTCATAGGGAATAGGGTACCAGCCCTGGTCTAAAGTAGTGCACTTCAAAGGGAGCCATTTGGGACACAGCCTATCTGGAACACCAAAAGAGCCATCATCTCTGTCTCCTGCAGTTGGCTGGCAACACCCACATGATGCTACAGGGAACCACAGGGTGGCCAGTGTCCAGAGCATGCCAGGGCTTCATCTCTCTAACATGATGCCCCAGGGTGGCCAGTGTCCAGAGCATGCCAGGGCTTCATCTCTCTAACATGATGCCACAGGGTGGTCAGTGTCCAGAGCATGCCAGGGCTTCATCTCTCTAACATGATGCCACAGGGTGGCCAGTGTCCAGAGCATGTCAGGGCTTCATCTCTCTAACATGATGCCACAGGGTGGCCAGTGTCCAGAGCATGCCAGGGCTTCATCTCTCTAACATGATGCCACAGGGTGGCCAGTGTCCAGAGCATGTCAGGGCTTCATCTCTCTAACATGATGCCACAGGGTGGCCAGTGTCCAGAGCATGCCAGGGCTTCATCTCTCTAACATGATGCCACAGGGTGGTCAGTGTCCAGAGCATGCCAGGGCTTCATCTCTCTAACATGATGCCACAGGGTGGCCAGTGTCCAGAGCATGCCAGGGCTTCATCTCTCTAACATGATGCTACAGGGTGGCCAGTGTCCAGAGCATGTCAGGGCTTAATCTCTCTAACATGATGCCACAGGGAACCACAGGGTGGCCAGTGTCCAGAGCATGCCAGGGCTTCATCTCTCTAACATGATGCTACAGGGTGGCCAGTGTCCAGAGCATGCCAGGGCTTCATCTCTCTAACATGATGCTACAGGGTGGCCAGTGTCCAGAGCATGTCAGGGCTTAATCTCTCTAACATGATGCCACAGGGAACCACAGGGTGGCCAGTGTCCAGAGCATGCCAGGGCTTCATCTCTCTAACATGATGCTACAGGGTGGCCAGTGTCCAGAGCATGCCAGGGCTTCATCTCTCTAACATGATGCCACAGGGTGGCCAGTGTCCAGAGCATGCCAGGGCTTAATCTCTCTAACATGATGCCACAGGGAACCACAGGGTGGCCAGTGTCCAGAGCATGCCAGGGCTTCATCTCTCTAACATGATGCTACAGGGTGGCCAGTGTCCAGAGCATGCCAGGGCTTCATCTCTCTAACATGATGCTACAGGGTGGCCAGTGTCCAGAGCATGTCAGGGCTTAATCTCTCTAACATGATGCCACAGGGAACCACAGGGTGGCCAGTGTCCAGAGCATGCCAGGGCTTCATCTCTCTAACATGATGCTACAGGGTGGCCAGTGTCCAGAGCATGCCAGGGCTTCATCTCTCTAACATGATGCCACAGGGTGGCCAGTGTCCAGAGCATGCCAGGGCTTAATCTCTCTAACATGATGCCACAGGGAACCACAGGGTGGCCAGTGTCCAGAGCATGCCAGGGCTTCATCTCTCTAACATGATGCTACAGGGTGGCCAGTGTCCAGAGCATGCCAGGGCTTCATCTCTCTAACATGATGCTACAGGGTGGCCAGTGTCCAGAGCTTCATCTCTCTAACATGATGCCACAGGGTGGCCAGTGTCCAGAGCATGCCAGGGCTTCATCTCGCTAACATGATGCCACAGGGTGACCAGTGTCCAGAGCATGCCAGGGCTTCATCTCTCGAACATAATGCTACAGGGTGGCCAGTGTCCAGAGCATGCCAGGGCTTCATCTCTCTAACATGATGCTACAGGGTGGCCAGTGTCCAGAGCTTCATCTCTCTAACATGATGCCACAGGGTGGCCAGTGTCCAGAGCATGCCAGGGCTTCATCTCTCTAACATGATGCCACAGGGAACCACAGGGTGGCCAGTGTCCAGAGCATGCCAGGGCTTCATCTCTCTAACATAATGCTACAGGGTGGCCAGTGTCCAGAGCATGCCAGGGCTTCATCTCTCTAACATGATGCTACAGGGTGGCCAGTGTCCAGAGCATGCCAGGGCTTCATCTCTCTAACATGATGCCACAGGGTGGCCAGTGTCCAGAGCATGCCAGGGCTTCATCTCACTAACATGATGCCACAGGGTGACCAGTGTCCAGAGCATGCCAGGGCTTCATCTCTCTAACATGATGCCAAAGGGTGACCAGTGTCCAGAGCATGCCAGGGCTTCATCTCGCTAACATGATGCCACAGGGTGGCCAGTGTCCAGAGCATGCCAGGGCTTCATCTCTCTAACATGATGCCACAGGGTGGTCAGTGTCCAGAGCATGCCAGGGCTTCATCTCTCTAACATGATGCTACAGGGTGGCCAGTGTCCAGAGCATGCCAGGGCTTCATCTCTCTAACATGATGCTACAGGGTGGCCAGTGTCCAGAGCATGCCAGGGCTTCATCTCTCTAACATGATGCTACAGGGTGGCCAGTGTCCAGAGCTTCATCTCTCTAACATGATGCAACATGGTGGCCAGTGTCCAGAGCATGCCAGGGCTTAATCTCGCTAACATGATGCCACAGGGTGGCCAGTGTCCAGAGCATGCCAGGGCTTCATCTCCGACTTCGCTGCAGCCCCGAGAGAAGATACTCAGTTACAGCAAGAGCACTGCCTCAGTCTGTATGAGTCTTAAACAGCACCATATTCCCTATATAGTGCACTTTATTTAACCAGAACCCATGTGGAATAGGGATTATAGAGAATAGGGTGTCATTTGGGATACGGTCCCTAGTCAAAAGTAGTGCACTACATAGGGAACACTTTGCCATTTAGAACACGGCCCAAGTATCTGGAAGGCACTAACCCAGTGAAGTGGTGGGCTAAAAACAGATTCATGATAAGACAGGGTGAAGTGGAAGAATTGAATCTTAAGAGCCAGTATGGGAAGGTTTTTAAAATAACACACTAGAACACAGGGTGGGGCCTCGCCCACAAGGCAACACCACACATAGCTGTGGAGGCTCTCTAACCTCAAGAGCAGAAACTACTGCTTTTCAAATCTTTTTCTACTTAGTTTCATAGTAAATCATAGCGTTTCTGTAGAAGCCTGGACCCCGTGTTCATAAAAAGTCTTTGAGTGCTGATCTAGCTGTCCATATAACCGTATGATTTTAAAAAGGCAACACTGATCCAAAATCTGCACCCGGAAGTCCAAGACAATTAACGCATACAGGCCCTAGTCCATTTCCTGTTCAACCTGCTGTCCTGTCTGAGGCATGAAGAATGACAGATGTCGGCCATTTTAGATCCCGGCTGTAAAAGTGACTCAGACACACTGAGGTCACTGTGTCAAACAATGTGGAGAACAGGTTACTCACTGACACACACAGAGATTGTGTTCTGAAGCTGAAACTGTGTCTACGTCCTGTAAGAATATGTCCCAGATAAAAACACAAACTCAGAGACCTGAGGACGAGAGTTCAAAAGGACAAGAGGTCAATAGAGAACTAACGATCAATGGAAATAGTGTTTTTTCCTGTAATAGGGAATTATTGATCCGCGGTTCAGAGACATGGGAGGAATAGGTCTTCTGAAATAGGATTCTTGTTATTTGGCCATTGGCCCAGTTTTTATTTTTTTTATTTTTTTACCCCCTTTTCTCCCCAATTTTCGTGGTATCCAATCGCTAGTAATTACTATCTTGTCTCATCGCTACAACTCCCGTACGGGCTCGGGAGAGACGAAGGTCGAAAGCCATGCGTCCTCCGAAGCACAACCCAACCAAGCCGCACTGCTTCTTAACACAGCGCGCCTCCAACCCGGAAGCCAGCCGCACCAAGGTGTCGGAGGAAACACCGTGTACCTGGCCCCCTTGGTTAGCGCGCACTGCGCCCGGCCCGCCACAGGAGTCGCTGGAGCGCGATGAGACAAGGATATCCCTACCGGTCAAACCCTCCCTAACCCGGACGACGCTATGCCAATTGTGCGTCGCCCCACGGACCTCCCGGTCGCGGCCGGCTGCGACAGAGCCTGGGCGCTAACCCAGAGACTCTGGTGGCGCAGCTAGCACTGCGATGCAGTGCCCTAGACCACTGCGCCACCCGGGAGGCCCCATTGGCCCAGTTTTATTGCAAGGAATTCTAATTGGTCAACCACAGGCTAGGGCTGGGTTATTAAACTACATGCTTTCCCTTCGTTCTGTGGAGAGAATCCCTGAGGACAGGGGAGAATGACCATCTACCTCTCTGCATAAAATATATGAATAATCCTACTCCCTCTGATTTGCTTTGGGGTTTGTGTTATTTAAGAGTAACATCAACTGCTAACAGTCCCAAACGGCACCCTATTCCCTATGGGTCCTGGTTAGAAGTAGTGCACTACATAGAGAATAGAGTGCCATTTGGGACTAAGACTACCGGAGATGATAAACAGTAAGGGCATCTCTATTGACTGGAGGTGTGACCTTGTTTAAGGTCAGGATTTTGTTTCATTTCCACAACAATAAAACAACTGAAGTACAAGTCAAGAGACGGACAAACACAGAAGACCTTGTTTGAAATGTAGGCCTTTAGCCAAGACACCACAACGTTAGTTTGAGTCAGGAAAACTATTTACCTACAAAAACTGCTTAACAACTAGACCTGTGTGGCTTTCTTTTCAAAAGGTGAATCAGACCTTATTTTAAGATCGGATTTATATTTTATTCAAAGAAAAAAAAAAATCACATTTAAGTTATTCATAAACAAGCAAAATATTTTTTCCTATATGGAAGTTGTCATATCCACAAGAGTCTACATTGACAAGCTACCCATCATCTATCTGTGTGTGTCTACATTGACAAGCTACCCATCATCTATCTGTGTGTGTCTACATTGACAAGCTACCCATCATCTATCTGTGTGTGTCTACATTGACAAGCTACCCATCATCTATCTGTGTGTGTCTACATTGGGAGGTATATGACTAGCTACCCATCATCTATCTGTGTGTGTCTACATTGGGAGGTATATGACTAGCTACCCATCATCTATCTGTGTGTGTCTACATTGGGAGGTATATGACTAGCTACCCATCATCTATCTGTGTGTGTCTACATTGGGAGGTATATGACTAGCTACCCATCATCTATCTGTGTGTGTCTACATTGGGAGGTATATGACTAGCTACCCATCATCTATCTGTGTGTGTCTACATTGGGAGGTATATGACTAGCTACCCATCATCTATCTGTGTGTGTCTACATTGGGAGGTATATGACTAGCTACCCATCATCTATCTGTGTGTGTCTACATTGGGAGGTATATGACTAGCTACCCATCATCTATCTGTGTGTGTCTACATTGGGAGGTATATGACTAGCTACCCATCATCTATCTGTGTGTGTCTACATTGGGAGGTATATGACTAGCTACCCATCATCTATCTGTGTGTGTCTACATTGGGAGGTATATGACTAGCTACCCATCATCTATCTGTGTGTGTCTACATTGGGAGGTATATGACTAGCTACCCATCATCTATCTGTGTGTGTCTACATTGGGAGGTATATGACTAGCTACCCATCATCTATCTGTGTGTGTCTACATTGGGAGGTATATGACTAGCTACCCATCATCTATCTGTGTGTGTCTACATTGGGAGGTATATGACTAGCTACCCATCATCTATCTGTGTGTGTCTACATTGGGAGGTATATGACTAGCTACCCATCATCTATCTGTGTGTGTCTACATTGGGAGGTATATGACTAGCTACCCATCATCTATCTGTGTGTGTCTACATTGGGAGGTATATGACTAGCTACCCATCATCTATCTGTGTGTGTCTACATTGGGAGGTATATGACTAGCTACCCATCATCTATCTGTGTGTGTCTACATTGGGAGGTATATGACTAGCTACCTCACGATGTGACTCAAAGCCAGAGAGATGAAGCATGAGACGCAAGTTAATAATGGTTTAGTTATTCATGACGTGTGCGCGGGCACACCTCTCTCTCCGTGTGTGTGTGTGTGCGTCGCTCTCCGTGTGTGTGTGTGCGTCGCTCTCCGTGTGTGTGTGTGTGTGTGTGTGTGTGTGTGTGTGTGTGTGTGTCGCTCTCCGTGTGTGTGTGTGTGTGTGTGCGTCGCTCTCCGTGTGTGTGTGTGTGTGTGTGTGTGTGTGCGTCGCTCTCCGTGTGTGTGTGTGTGTGTGTGCGTCGCTCTCCGTGTGTGTGTGTGTGTGTGTGTGCGTCGCTCTCCGTGTGTGTGTGTGTGTGTGTGTGTGCGCGTCGCTCTCCGTGTGTGGTTGTGTGTGTGTTGTGTGTGCATCTCTCTCCGTGTGTGTGTGTGTGTGTGCATCTCTCTCCGTGTGTGTGTGTGTGTGTGCATCTCTCTCCGTGTGTGTGTGTGTGTGTGTGTGCATCTCTCTCCGTGTGTGTGTGTGTGTGTGTGTGTGCATCTCTCTCCGTGTGTGTGTGTGTGTGTGTGTGTGCATCTCTCTCCGTGTGTGTGTGTGTGTGTGTGTGCATCTCTCTCCGTGTGTGTGTGTGTGTGTGTGTGCATCTCTCTCCGTGTGTGTGTGTGTGTGTGTGTGCATCTCTCTCCGTGTGTGTGTGTGTGTGTGTGTGTGTGCATCTCTCTCCGTGTGTGTGTGTGTGTGTGTGTGTGTGCATCTCTCTCCGTGTGTGTGTGTGTGTGTGTGTGTGCATCTCTCTCCGTGTGTGTGTGTGTGTGTGTGTGTGCATCTCTCTCCGTGTGTGTGTGTGTGTGTGTGTGCATCTCTCTCCGTGTGTGTGTGTGTGTGTGTGTGTGCATCTCTCTCCGTGTGTGTGTGTGTGTGTGTGTGCATCTCTCTCCGTGTGTGTGTGTGTGTGTGTGTGCATCTCTCTCCGTGTGTGTGTGTGTGTGTGTGTGCATCTCTCTCCGTGTGTGTGTGTGTGTGTGTGTGCATCTCTCTCCGTGTGTGTGTGTGTGTGTGTGTGCATCTCTCTCCGTGTGTGTGTGTGTGTGTGTGTGCATCTCTCTCCGTGTGTGTGTGTGTGTGTGTGTGCATCTCTCTCCGTGTGTGTGTGTGTGTGTGTGCATCTCTCTCCGTGTGTGTGTGTGTGTGTGCATCTCTCTCCGTGTGTGTGTGTGTGTGTGCATCTCTCTCCGTGTGTGTGTGTGTGTTGTGCATCTCTCTCCGTGTGTGTGTGTGTGTGTGCATCTCTCTCCGTGTGTGTGTGTGTGTGTGCATCTCTCTCCGTGTGTGTGTGTGTGTGTGTGCATCTCTCTCCGTGTGTGTGTGTGTGTGTGTGTGCATCTCTCTCCGTGTGTGTGTGTGTGTGTGTGTGCATCTCTCTCCGTGTGTGTGTGTGTGTGTGTGCATCTCTCTCCGTGTGTGTGTGTGTGTGTGTGTGCATCTCTCTCCGTGTGTGTGTGTGTGTGTGTGTGCATCTCTCTCTGTGTGTGTGTGTGTGTGTGTGTGCATCTCTCTCCGTGTGTGTGTGTGTGTGTGTGTGCATCTCTCTCCGTGTGTGTGTGTGTGTGTGTGCATCTCTCTCCGTGTGTGTGTGTGTGTGTGTGCATCTCTCTCCGTGTGTGTGTGTGTGTGTGTGCATCTCTCTCCGTGTGTGTGTGTGTGTGTGTGTGCATCTCTCTCCGTGTGTGTGTGTGTGTGTGTGTGCATCTCTCTCCGTGTGTGTGTGTGTGTGTGTGTGCATCTCTCTCCGTGTGTGTGTGTGTGTGTGTGTGCATCTCTCTCCGTGTGTGTGTGTGTGTGTGTGTGCATCTCTCTCCGTGTGTGTGTGTGTGTGTGTGTGCATCTCTCTCCGTGTGTGTGTGTGTGTGTGTGTGCATCTCTCTCCGTGTGTGTGTGTGTGTGTGTGCGCATCTCTCTCCGCTGTGTGTGTGTGTGTGTGTGTGCGCATCTCTCTCCGTGTGTGTGTGTGTGTGTGTGGCATCTCTCTCCGTGTGTGTGTGTGTGTGTGCGCATCTCTCTCCGTGTGTGTGTGTGTGTGTGCGCATCTCTCTCCGTGTGTGTGTGTGTGTGTGCGCATCTCTCTCCGTGTGTGTGTGTGTGTGTGCGCATCTCTCTCCGTGTGTGTGTGTGTGTGTGCGCATCTCTCTCCGTGTGTGTGTGTGTGTGTGCGCATCTCTCTCCGTGTGTGTGTGTGTGTGTGCGCATCTCTCTCCGTGTGTGTGTGTGTGTGTGCGCATCTCTCTCCGTGTGTGTGTGTGTGTGTGCGCATCTCTCTCCGTGTGTGTGTGTGTGTGTGCGCATCTCTCTCCGTGTGTGTGTGTGTGTGTGCGCATCTCTCTCCGTGTGTGTGTGTGTGTGTGCGCATCTCTCTCCGTGTGTGTGTGTGTGCGCATCTCTCTCCGTGTGTGTGTGTGTGTGCATCTCTCTCCGTGTGTGTGTGTGTGTGCATCTCTCTCCGTGTGTGTGTGTGTGTGCATCTCTCTCCGTGTGTGTGTGTGTGTGCATCTCTCTCCGTGTGTGTGTGTGTGTGCATCTCTCTCCGTGTGTGTGTGTGTGTGCATCTCTCTCCGTGTGTGTGTGTGTGTGCATCTCTCTCCGTGTGTGTGTGTGTGTGTGCATCTCTCTCCGTGTGTGTGTGTGTGTGTGCATCTCTCTCCGTGTGTGTGTGTGTGTGTGCATCTCTCTCCGTGTGTGTGTGTGTGTGTGCATCTCTCTCCGTGTGTGTGTGTGTGTGTGCATCTCTCTCCGTGTGTGTGTGTGTGTGTGCATCTCTCTCCGTGTGTGTGTGTGTGTGTGCATCTCTCTCCGTGTGTGTGTGTGTGTGCGCATCTCTCTCCGTGTGTGTGTGTGTGTGTGCGCATCTCTCTCCGTGTGTGTGTGTGTGCGCGCATCTCTCTCCGTGTGTGTGTGTGTGCGCGCATCTCTCTCCGTGTGTGTGTGTGTGTGTGCATCTCTCTCCGTGTGTGTGTGTGTGTGTGCATCTCTCTCCGTGTGTGTGTGTGTGTGCATCTCTCTCCGTGTGTGTGTGTGTGTGCATCTCTCTCCGTGTGTGTGTGTGTGTGCATCTCTCTCCGTGTGTGTGTGTGTGTGCATCTCTCTCCGTGTGTGTGTGTGTGTGCATCTCTCTCCGTGTGTGTGTGTGTGCATCTCTCTCCGTGTGTGTGTGTGTGCATCTCTCTCCGTGTGTGTGTGTGTGTGCATCTCTCTCCGTGTGTGTGTGTGTGTGCATCTCTCTCCGTGTGTGTGTGTGTGCATCTCTCTCCGTGTGTGTGTGTGTGCATCTCTCTCCGTGTGTGTGTGTGTGCATCTCTCTCCGTGTGTGTGTGTGTGCATCTCTCTCCGTGTGTGTGTGTGTGCATCTCTCTCCGTGTGTGTGTGTGTGCATCTCTCTCCGTGTGTGTGTGTGCATCTCTCTCCATGTGTGTGCGGTCACATGTCTCTCTCATTGTGTCTGTGTGAGAGTGCGTCTCTCTCCGTGTGCGTCTCACCAGTTTGAGCTGCAGCAGCAGCTTGTAGACGTCAGACATGTCAGCCAGCACCAGCAGGTGAGTGACAGCAGAGAGGAGGGCCCTGGCAGCACGGACCATGTTACCCCTCTTTACCGAGGAACAGGGGTCCTCCGCAAACTCTGCTGACGCCTGCTTCATGGATTCACCTTAGGGACAAAGACAGGATATTACAGTTAAGACATGTTAAAGGGTTGGTCCTAAATAAAACCCTACACAAGTTACCATTGTCCGAGCCAGAACAGCTCATAAGGATACAGCCATGTTACAGTGAAGGAGGGGAACAGGCCAGAGAGAGAGAGAGCGAGGGGAACAGGCCAGAGAGAGAGAGAGCGAGGGGAACAGGCCAGAGAGAGAGAGAGCGAGGGGAACAGGCCAGAGAGAGAGAGAGCGAGGGGAACAGGCCAGAGAGAGAGAGAGCGAGGGGAACAGGCCAGAGAGAGAGAGAGCGAGGGGAACAGGCCAGAGAGAGAGAGAGCGAGGGGAACAGGCCAGAGAGAGAGAGAGCGAGGGGAACAGGCCAGAGAGAGAGAGAGCGAGGGGAACAGGCCAGAGAGAGAGAGAGCGAGGGGAACAGGCCAGAGAGAGAGAGAGCGAGGGGAACAGGCCAGAGAGAGAGAGAGCGAGGGGAACAGGCCAGAGAGAGAGAGAGCGAGGGGAACAGGCCAGAGAGAGAGAGAGCGAGGGGAACAGGCCAGAGAGAGAGAGAGCGAGGGGAACAGGCCAGAGAGAGAGAGAGCGAGGGGAACAGGCCAGAGAGAGAGAGAGCGAGGGGAACAGGCCAGAGAGAGAGAGAGCGAGGGGAACAGGCCAGAGAGAGAGAGAGCGAGGGGAACAGGCCAGAGAGAGAGAGAGCGAGGGGAACAGGCCAGAGAGAGAGAGAGCGAGGGGAACAGGCCAGAGAGAGAGAGAGCGAGGGGAACAGGCCAGAGAGAGAGAGAGCGAGGGGAACAGGCCAGAGAGAGAGAGAGCGAGGGGAACAGGCCAGAGAGAGAGAGAGCGAGGGGAACAGGCCAGAGAGAGAGAGAGCGAGGGGAACAGGCCAGAGAGAGAGAGAGCGAGGGGAACAGGCCAGAGAGAGAGAGAGCGAGGGGAACAGGCCAGAGAGAGAGAGAGCGAGGGGAACAGGCCAGAGAGAGAGAGAGCGAGGGGAACAGGCCAGAGAGAGAGAGAGCGAGGGGAACAGGCCAGAGAGAGAGAGAGCGAGGGGAACAGGCCAGAGAGAGAGAGAGCGAGGGGAACAGGCCAGAGAGAGAGAGAGAGAGGGGAACAGGCCAGAGAGAGAGAGAGAGAGGGGAACAGGCCAGAGAGAGAGAGAGAGGGGAACAGGCCAGAGAGAGAGAGAGAGGGGAACAGGCCAGAGAGAGAGAGAGAGGGGAACAGGCCAGAGAGAGAGAGAGAGGGGAACAGGCCAGAGAGAGAGAGAGAGAGGGGAACAGGCCAGAGAGAGAGAGAGAGAGGGGAACAGGCCAGAGAGAGAGAGAGAGGGGAACCTGCCAGAGAGAGAGAGAGAGGGGAACCTGCCAGAGAGAGAGAGAGAGGGGAACCTGCCAGAGAGAGAGAGAGAGGGGAACAGGCCAGAGAGAGAGAGAGAGGGGAACAGGCCAGAGAGAGAGAGAGAGGGGAACAGGCCAGAGAGAGAGAGAGAGGGGAACAGGCCAGAGAGAGAGAGAGAGGGGAACCTGCCAGAGAGAGAGAGAGAGAGGGGAACCTGCCAGAGAGAGAGAGAGAGGGGAACCTGCCAGAGAGAGGAAAAGGGACTGCTGACATTTCAGTGTTAATTTGATGCATTCATTAACATATAAACTGCAGAGTGTCGCAGGGCAAGGTGAAGAGTGATGAAGATAGTCACACCAGGGTTTGACATTTGATTCACGCCGACTACAAATACTGAATATGCATGTTAAAGAAGCAATCTGTGATCCAAACAACAAAATAGCAACCAAAGCAAGAGGCAGGGTGAACATCTCAGGGATAGGGTCTGAGGGAAACTGAACCGATCTCGGGCTGACCATCCATGACATCAAAACGGTGTGAGAGAATCCTTGTACCGTTTAAAATCAGACCATTGGCATCAGATGTGTGCCTGCCTAGTTCATGACGTCGTCTTAAAAGCAGCCAGTCACTAATACTTCTCACTAGGGTTGTAGATAGATCCATCTCAGTGTCTGTATAATCATCCATGGATAAAATGATGGCTGGCTGGCAGCATGTCCCCCATATCTACCTTCACACAGGCCCGAGCAGTAGGCCCTCTAGCACAGACAGAAAATTGGCCTTGATTGGTCTCAACGCATCATTTTGATAGGGGCACCCTAGAATAACATTTTGGGGAGGCTGTGTGTCCTACCAATGAATAAAGACGTGGAACAGGCATCTGGTGCCTGGGACAGCCTCACCTCATCTAAAAATCATGAAAACTATTCACCGATTGGCTTAGCTAGTCTGTTGGTTCGTAGCGTTTGCTAAGTATAACTACTAATATTGTATTGCTAGTGTCAGCTGGTATTTGGCCTACACCCACCATCCACACGTTGGTCTCATTCTCAACAAAAGTATAATTAAAATAAAATAAAAATAAATAAAAAATCAAATGGCCCATGACCTTCTGTAGGCATATTGCAACTAATTTGTCAGGGCCAGAAAACTCTTCTTCTGTCCCTTTTAGCCAAGATATACATTAAGACTGTTTTAAAATCCTGAAATACCACTCCCCTAGCCCACTGCGTATGTCCCAAATGGCACCCTATATAATACATTACTATAGGCCCCTGGCCAAAGGTAGTACACAATATAGGGCGTAGGGAGTCATTTGGGAAGCATCCACAATAGCCCAATGCTGGGCCTGATCCCAGCCAAGGCATCAGAGCAAAGCATATGTAGAGGCTGTTTGGGATCCAGGCTAAGAGTTAATTGCATTAAAAACTTATTTGAGAGAAGAGATGAGAAAGGTAGTCTGACCCAGGCTAAGTCCAAACTCTCTCCCTCTCACACACACACGCGCAGTGACCTTGTCCTAATGCATACAGCCTGATGCATACAGGTCACTTAGAAAGTACATTTTTGATCCATTAAAATAACATCATTGATCAGAAATACAGTGTAGACATTGTTAATGTTTTAATTGACTATTGTAGCTGCAAACGCCAGATTTTTATGGAATATCTACACAGGCGTTACAGAGGCCCATTATCAGCAACCATCACTACTGTGTTCCAATGGCACGTTGTGTTAGCTAATTGATTGAGCAAGAGGACAAGTACATTAGAGTGTCTAGTTTGAGAAACAGACGCCTCACAAGTCCTCAACTGGCAGCTTTATTAAATAGTACCCGCAAAACACCAGTCAACGTCAACAGTGAAGAGGCGACTCCGGGATGCTAGCCTTCTAGGCAGAGTTGCAAAGAAAAAGCCACATCTCAGACTGGCATATTAAAAGAAAAGATTAAGATTGGCAAAAGAACACAGACACTGGACAGAGGAACTCTGCCTAGAAGGCCAGCATCCCGGAGTCGCCTCTTCACTGTTGACGTTGACTGGTGTTTTGCGGGTACTATTTAATGAAGCTGCCAGTTGAGGACTTGTGAGGCGTCTGTTTCTCAAACTAGACACTCTAATGTACTTGTCCTCTTGCTCAATTGTGCACCGGGGCCTCCCACTTCTCTTTCTATTCTGGTTAGAGCCAGTTTGCGCTGTTCTGTGAAGGGAGTAGTACACGTTGTTGTACGAGATCTTGAGTTTCTTGGCAACTTCTCGCATGGAATAGCCTTCATTTCTCACAACAAGAATAGACTGACGAGTTTCAACTTCTGGCCACGACTGTACATAGACCAGACCTCACCATTACACAGACCAGAAGACAGTTCAGTTTGCTGAACAATGTGCCAGGCACATGTACTTTGTGTTACAGTTGAATTAGCCTACAGGCCAGAAAACACTGCTTTATACAGCATCAATCACACTGCTCCTTAGTGAAGAGACAAAATGACATCTTAAAGTTAAACGGTCAAGGTAAACCAACAGGGGAGAAGACCAGTTTGTGAACTCATTGTAGTGTAATAAATAAAGTAGGGTGTTACACGTCACCTGGTATAATAAATAAAGTAGATGTTACACGTCACCTGGTATAATAAATAAAGTAGAGATGTTACACGTCACCTGGTATAATAAATAAAGTAGAGGCGTTACACGTCACCTGGTATAATAAATAAAGTAGGGCGTTACACGTCACCTGGTATAATAAATAAAGTAGAGGTGTTACACGTCACCTGGTATAATAAATAAAGTAGAGATGTTACACGTCACCTGGTATAATAAATAAAGTAGAGATGTTACACGTCACCTGGTATAATAAATAAAGTAGAGATGTTACACGTCACCTGGTATAATAAATAAAGTAGAGGTTACACGTCACCTGGTATAATAAATAAAGTAGAGGCGTTACACGTCACCTGGTATAATAAATAAAGTAGAGATGTTACACGTCACCTGGTATAATAAATAAAGTAGAGATGTTACACGTCACCTGGTATAATAAATAAAGTAGAGATGTTACACGTCACCTGGTATAATAAATAAAGTAGAGATGTTACACGTCACCTGGTATAATAAATAAAGTAGAGATGTTACACGTCACCTGGTATAATAAATAAAGTAGAGGTTACACGTCACCTGGTATAATAAATAAAGTAGAGATGTTACACGTCACCTGGTATAATAAATAAAGTAGATGTTACACGTCACCTGGTATAATAAATAAAGTAGAGGTGTTACACGTCACCTGGTATAATAAATAAAGTAGGGCGTTACACGTCACCCGGTATAATAAATAAAGTAGGGCGTTACACGTCACCCGGTATAATAAATAAAGTAGAGGCGTTACACGTCACCTGGTATAATAAATAAAGTAGAGGCGTTACACGTCACCCGGTATAATAAATAAAGTAGCGCGTTACACGTCACCCGGTGTAATAAATAAAGTAGG
This sequence comes from Salvelinus namaycush, assembly GCF_016432855.1. Classification (NCBI taxonomy): domain Eukaryota; kingdom Metazoa; phylum Chordata; class Actinopteri; order Salmoniformes; family Salmonidae; genus Salvelinus; species Salvelinus namaycush. The sequence goes on from NW_024061486.1 coordinate 300,044, forward strand.
GCGTTACACGTCACCCGGTATAATAAATAAAGTAGGGCGTTACACGTCACCCGGTATAATAAATAAAGTGGCGCGTTACACGTCACCTGGTATAATAAATAAAGTAGGGCGTTACACGTCACCCGGTATAATAAATAAAGTGGCGCGTTACACGTCACCTGGTATAATAAATAAAGTAGATGTTACACGTCACCTGGTATAATAAATAAAGTAGAGGTGTTACACGTCACCCGGTATAATAAATAAAGTAGGGCGTTACACGTCACCCGGTATAATAAATAAAGTAGCGCGTTACACGTCACCCGGTATAATAAATAAAGTGGCGCGTTACACGTCACCTGGTGTAATAAATAAAGTAGGGCGTTACACGTCACCTGGTATAATAAATAAAGTAGCGCGTTACACGTCACCTGGTATAATAAATAAAGTAGATGTTACACGTCACCCGGTATAATAAATAAAGTAGAGGTGTTACACGTCACCCGGTATAATAAATAAAGTAGCGCGTTACACGTCACCCGGTGTAATAAATAAAGTAGGGCGTTACACGTCACCTGGTATAATAAATAAAGTAGAGGCGTTACACGTCACCTGGTATAATAAATAAAGTAGCGCGTTACACGTCACCCGGTATAATAAATAAAGTAGATGTTACACGTCACCCGGTATAATAAATAAAGTAGAGGTGTTACACGTCACCCGGTATAATAAATAAAGTAGGGCGTTACACGTCACCCGGTATAATAAATAAAGTAGCGCGTTACACGTCACCCGGTGTAATAAATAAAGTAGGGCGTTACACGTCACCTGGTATAATAAATAAAGTAGAGGCGTTACACGTCACCTGGTATAATAAATAAAGTAGAGGCGTTACACGTCACCTGGTATAATAAATAAAGTAGAGGCGTTACACATCACCCGGTATAATAAATAAAGTAGGGCGTTACACGTCACCCGGTATAATAAATAAAGTAGGGCGTTACACGTCACCCGGTATAATAAATAAAGTAGGGCGTTACACGTCACCTGGTGTAATAAATAAAGTAGGGCGTTACACGTCACCTGGTGTAATAAATAAAGTAGGGCGTTACACGTCACCTGGTATAATAAATAAAGTAGCGCGTTACACGTCACCTGGTGTAATAAATAAAGTAGGGCGTTACACGTCACCTGGTATAATAAATAGTAGGGCGTTACACGTCACCTGGTATAATAAATAGTAGGGCGTTACACGTCACCTGGTATAATAAATAAAGTGGGGCGTTACACGTCACCTGGTATAATAAATAAAGTAGGGCGTTACACGTCACCTGGTATAATAAATAAAGTAGGGCGTTACATGTCACCTGGTATAATAAATAAAGTAGGGCGTTACACGTCACCTGGTATAATAAATAAAGTAGGGCGTTACACGTCACCTGGTATAATAAATAAAGTAGGGCGTTACACGTCACCTGGTATAATAAATAAAGTAGAGGTGTTACACGTCACCTGGTATAATAAAGTAGAGGTGTTACACGTCACCTGGTATAATAAAGTAGAGGTGTTACACGTCACCTGGTATAATAAATAAAGTAGGGCGTTCCCCGTCACCTGGTATAATAAATAAAGTAGCGCGTTACACGTCACCCGGTATAATAAATAAAGTAGGGCGTTACACGTCACCTGGTATAATAAATAAAGTAGAGGTGTTACACGTCACCTGGTATAATAAAGTAGAGGTGTTACACGTCACCTGGTATAATAAATAAAGTAGAGGTGTTACACGTCACCTGGTATAATAAAGTAGAGGTGTTACACGTCACCTGGTATAATAAAGTAGAGGTGTTACACGTCACCTGGTATAATAAATAAAGTAGGGCGTTCCCCGTCACCTGGTATAATAAATAAAGTAGGGCGTTCCCCGTCACCTGGTATAATAAATAAAGTAGCGCGTTTGTCTTGGCATTGTGCTGCTGGGTCATGACACATTCCCTCTGGCCTTAGTTAACTAAGTGGTGCTTTGTCTTGTTATATAATACAGACCGTGGCCTGTGTCATAATATTAGATCATGTTAAATTTATATCAATTCAACATGTATAACATGTTTACTAGACACGAGGTATGTTCTTGCTGACATGTCTGTCGGGCAAAACTTTTTGTGGAAGGTACTATGCAACCCTGAACCCCTCAAGCATTCAACTTACGTTGAGTTTCCTTACAGGGAAACTAAAGCCAGCTGTATAGCCGGTTTCTGTTTATGAGTCTTTTTAAAGTTCAGGAAACCATGCTTTGTTTGCAGCATTTCATTAAAATCGTGCATAGCTGTTCTTCATATGGCCGAAAATGTTCTCATCTATAATATCATCTATTTGGCTATAGCAGGGGCGCAACTTTCACTGAAATTGCATTTCTGAATAAATGGGTTGGATGGATGGCTTCTAAAAGTCCAGAAATCTAATTGCAAAGTCATTCATATGCTAATAACCCAAATATTTCAGCTTTAAAAAGATTTTGCACTGCTACCCTCAGCATTCATTCTGAGGTCAGAACAAGCAATGCAGTTCAGAAAAAAAAGTAAACAAATAAATAGCAGCAGTAAAATAGTGAGGCTATATACAGGGTGTCACGGTACAGAGTCAATGTGGAGGCTATATACAGGGTGTCACGGTACAGAGTCAATGTGGAGGCTATATACAGGGGGTACTGGTACAGAGTCAATGTGGAGGCTATATACAGGGTGTCACGGTACAGAGTCAATGTGGAGGCTATATACAGGGTGTCACGGTACAGAGTCAATGTGGAGGCTATATACAGGGGGTACCGGTACAGAGTCAATGTGGAGGCTATATACAGGGGGTACCGGTACAGAGTCAATGTGGAGGCTATATACATGGTATTACGGTAGAGTCTATATACAGGGTGTTACGGTACAGAGTCAATGTGGAGGCTATATACAGGGTGTTACGGTACAGAGTCAATGTGGAGACTATATACAGGGTGTTACGGTACAGAGTCAATGTGGAGGCTATATACAGGGGGTACTGGTACAGAGTCAATGTGGAGGCTATATACAGGGGGTACCGGTACAGAGTCAATGTGGAGGCTATATACAGGGGGTACTGGTACAGAGTCAATGTGGAGGCTATATACAGGGGGTACTGGTACAGAGTCAATGTGGAGGCTATATACAAGGGGTACCGGTACAGAGTCAATGTGGAGACTATATACAGGGTGTTACGGTACAGAGTCAATGTGGAGGCTATATACAGGAGGTACCAGTACAGAGTCAATGTGGAGACTATATACAGGGTGTTACGGTACAGAGTCAATGTGGAGGCTATATACAGGGGGTACTGGTACAGAGTCAATGTGGAGGCTATATACAGGGTGTTACGGTACAGAGTCAATGTGGAGGCTATATACAGGGGGTACCAGTACAGAGTCAATGTGGAGGCTATATACAGGGGGTACCGGTACAGAGTCAATGTGGAGGCTATATACAGGGGGTACCGGTACAGAGTCAATGTGGAGACTATATACAGGGTGTTACGGTACAGAGTCAATGTGGAGGCTATATACAGGGTGTTACGGTACAGAGTCAATGTGGAGGCTATATACAGGGGGTACTGGTACAGAGTCAATGTGGAGGCTATATACAGGGGGTACTGGTACAGAGTCAATGTGGAGGCTATATACAGGGGGTACTGGTACAGAGTCAATGTGGAGGCTATATACAGGGGGTACTGGTACAGAGTCAATGTGGAGGCTATATACAAGGGGTACCGGTACAGAGTCAATGTGGAGACTATATACAGGGTGTTACGGTACAGAGTCAATGTGGAGACTATATACAGGGTGTTACGGTACAGAGTCAATGTGGAGGATATATACAGGAGGTACCAGTACAGAGTCAATGTGGAGGCTATATACAGGGGGTACCGGTACAGAGTCAATGTGGAGGCTATATACAGGAGGTACCAGTACAGAGTCAATGTGGAGGCTATATACAGGGGGTACTGGTACAGAGTCAATGTGGAGGCTATATACAGGAGGTACCAGTACAGAGTCAATGTGGAGGCTATATACAGGGTGTTACGGTACAATGTGGAGGCTATATACAGGGTGTTACGGTACAGAGTCAATGTGGAGACTATATACAGGAGGTACCAGTACAGAGTCAATGTGGAGGCTATATACAGGGTGTTACGGTACAGAGTCAATGTGGAGGCTATATACAGGAGGTACCAGTACAGAGTCAATGTGGAGGCTATATACAGGGGGTACCGGTACAGAGTCAATGTGGAGGCTATATACAGGGGGTACCGGTACAGAGTCAATGTGGAGGCTATATACAGGGGGTACTGGTACAGAGTCAATGTGGAGGCTATATACAGGGGGTACTGGTACAGAGTCAATGTGGAGGCTATATACAGGGGGTACTGGTACAGAGTCAATGTGGAGGCTATATACAAGGGGTACCGGTACAGAGTCAATGTGGAGACTATATACAGGGTGTTACGGTACAGAGTCAATGTGGAGGCTATATACAGGGGGTACTGGTACAGAGTCAATGTGGAGGCTATATACAGGGGGTACTGGTACAGAGTCAATGTGGAGGCTATATACAAGGGGTACCGGTACAGAGTCAATGTGGAGACTATATACAGGGTGTTACGGTACAGAGTCAATGTGGAGGCTATATACAGGGGGTACCGGTACAGAGTCAATGTGCGTGTCCAACATCCATCTGAGAAAAATGAGCACCTAGCCTACTTGGACACTTCTTTGTGGGACCTATCAATTTCAACGCGTTCGAGGAGTCCAAAATCATTACGAGACCAGAACACGAAGCACATTCTTGGACGATTTGTTCGTAAACTTGTTTTTACGTCGCTGCATTGTCATGTAGTCATGTTTGTCATGTAGTCATGTAGTCATGCATTGTCATGTAGTCATGTGTCATGTTTGTATTTTGAGGTCATTTGAAATAAACATTTTAGGCCTACTTATTTTCGCCCCATAATTTTTTGTGTTTCGCTAAGCTTTTTTTGTTGATAATGTTTTAGTGAATTTTGTGTTAATGGATGATGTAAAAACTTGATAAAATTAAAAACACATTGTTGAAACTAGATTTAGTATAGGCTGTTTTAAACCTTCAGCCTCTATATAACCACATGATGAATTTATTTAGTCCTAGCTATAATATAGTATAGTCTGTTTTTAACTTAGAGCAGGCACTTGTTTTGCCTTCAACCTCTATATAACCACATGAACAAATATATATACAATATTCTGCACATATGAATGGATTTATATAGGCCATAACTGAACCAAGTTCTGTAGACCACACACACACGAATGCAATACTTGTTGATTTAATGAAAAGCAGTAGACACATTTAATATCAGACTCATGAACACAATAGTAAACATACTGTTTTACTTTCTTTAATAACAAACAAAACACGCAATAGACTACACGCTCGGTTCACAGCTTCCTCAGGAAACGGCACATATTGTAGCCTCACAGAAGAAAGAGAAGCGGAGGAAAGAGCCGGCATTTGTTAGCGGTAAAATATTAGGCGTTGTGGCAATGCTTCAACGTTTTAAAAAAGTTTTATGGGATGCCGGGACTCCTTGGAAAACAGTAGCAGTTGTTAATGAATGAACTATTTCCTGGCTAAAGAAATGAAATAACTGACTTCTGACCAGTGCTAGGAAAAGACCTAGTCTCAGGTCCACACATACAGTCCATACTTTGTATGAACCAGCCCTACTCTCCTCAGGTCCCATCCAGAACCAGCCATAAAACTAACTCTTATAAATTCATAATTTGTCTGCGAGAGCAGACACACCAAAAATAAAATGTTACTGGAGGGGGGAAATGAATTATATAGGATTCTGTCAAATGTTAACTACAACAACGGCTGCTAAAAATGCTTGTGTCAAACCCTGTCTTCGGTGAAATGTTCCAACAATGACATTCAGAGCAACGTTACCCGTCTCGTTGCCCTCGTCTAACAGTACACTGCTTGCTGCCTAGAAAGGTTTTACTCAAACGGTTTTGAAAGAAATGTGACCCAGCAGCCATGAATGCTGCTCCAGAAGTCTGTGCTCCTCCCAAAACAGCACTCTATAGTCAATTTAGTGACCAGAGTCCAGGTCAAAAGTAGTGCACTATATACTGAATGTGGTGCCATTTGGTACAGACACGGTGGCCACATACAAAAGCAGCCCCCAGTTGGGCTGTCCCCAAATATAACAATTCCCGGGCCAAACGAGAGTTGTCCAATCTTACATTTTTAAACGTGTATTTTTCCCCACACCGTTTCATTTAAATATATTATAGCATCTTCGTTTCTCAAAATCATTGGCATGTGGCTAATTAAAATACTATCCAAATAAAAATTATACAAAAAATAAAAAGTTAATTAAATGGCCAATTATGTAAAAAGACTCTGAAGGCAACAATTTAAATGTAAAAAATAAAAACACAGCAGCCTGCAGGGAGAAAATATCCTGATAAAAATAAATATTCTATAAACCACATTGGCTATACATGACCTGCCTGCAACAAACTTGAAACATCTACTGTTGACTTGGGTTCAACCGAAGCTCCTGCTAGCAAACGTACAACTTTATATAAAATATTCCGGGCCCTAATGAGCTTGTGACAGACACCGCTGTAAGATATTTGAGCAATGGATAAGTAGTAATCAGGTAGGCATATTTTATGACATTTGTCCCCTTTCAAGCAGAGTGGTTAATCGAAAAAGAGAGCTGTAAAGATTTTTCAAATCCATTGAGGAACTTTAGTCATTCTCCATGGATGTAATAGACTTTCTATGCATGTTGTTTGGAGGTTTAGTAAACAATACTTTGAGAAGCTTCACGTCTCATTAGCGGTAGTGCGTTAGGCCAATCAGAAATACGATCAGATCCCTAAATGGGCACATTAATATGCCTATATTTGCACGCAGACCAGGTAGCCGACAGGCCTACTTAGTTTGTTGCCCTTTATCTCCCCAATTTCGTGGTATCCAATTGGTAGTTAGTCTTGTCCGAACGGGAGTTGCAGCGATGGGACTCGGGAGAGACGAAGGTCGAGACCCATGCATCCTCCATGCTCACTTAACCCAGAAGCCAACCACGCCAATGTGTCGGAGGAAACACCGTACCCCTGGCAACCATGTCAGCGTGCACTGCGCCCGGCCCGCCACAGGAGTGGCTAGTGCGTGATGGGACAATGACACGCCCTGCCGGCCAAACCCTCCCCGAACGACGCTGGGCCAAATGTTTCTCCCGGTCGCGGCCGGATGCGACAGAGCCTGGACTCGAACCAGGATCTCTAGTGGCACAGCGCCACAGTGCTCAGGTCCACTGCACCACTCGGGAGGCCCGATAGGCCTACTTCTATGTGTAATCAGGTGCACATCCTTACTCAACATTGACAGGAGCACTCCAAATAAAATTACCAAATGTACAAAAAAAATATATATATATATATATTTTAAATGTTACGAAATAATCCAAAACTGGTTTCTCTCAAGTGTAGCATAGGGTCTGCACTTTGCAAACGACGTGTCCACTACGACAAAGAGAACGGTAAAAGAGTGAAATAATATGCGTTAACAGAAATGACCGTATCCAAACCAACATGGATGATGGGAATAAACGGTAAATGTACTACTGGTGATATGTAATGGAGAATTGATAGACTAACAATCAAACAATACACACAATGAAGTTACGAAACAATGAATGTGCACAAATTGGTAGGAGTGCGCGTTCTAGAGAGACGTGCATCTTACCCACACACCCCTTCTTGGACTGTTCCGTTCCCATGGCATCAGCAACAGATTAGTATCAGCTTCCGCAATGGGCGCGAATAAGACCGGTGTCTCGTGTGCCATAACAAAAATATATATATATATATATATAAAATGTAATTTCTCTCTCTGAAGATCAACAATATATGGACCAGTTGACTAATTGGAGTCAGCCATTGTCTCTCCATCTTTACTCCTGTAGTTCCTTCCTATTGGAGGCTGTTTTGAGGAGATGTATCCTTTATTATACTCTGGTCCCTCTGTCTCCACCACACCGCAATGGTCTAACCCACCAGACAAGGCCAGCTCACTAAATAAAAGAACTACAATGTGTCTCACACAACAAGCCACAGGCAGCAGCGAGAGGAGAGACCAACTGAGACCCGAGGGGTGAAAGAGAGGTCGGTCTGAGGCACTGCATCACAGTTCTACAGGCGTCACTACAGACCCTGGTTTGACTCCAGGTTGTATCACAGCGGTCTAAGGCACTGCATCACAGTTCTACAGGCGTCACTACAGACCCTGGTTTGACTCCAGGTTGTATCACAGCGCTAGAGGCGTCACTACAGATCCAGGTTCGATCCCAGGCTGTGTCACAGCCGGCCGCGACACCCACGAGGCAGCGCAAAATTTGCCCAGCATCGTCCGGGTTAGGTTTGGCCGGCCGGGATGACCTTGTCCCATCACGCTCTAGCGACTCCTTGTGGTCAGCCCGGCGCAGTGCACGCTGACACGGTCGCCAGGTGCACGGTGTTTCCTCCGACACATTGGTGCGGGTGGCTTCCGGGTTAAGTGGGCGTTGTGTCAAGAAGCAGCGCGGCTCGGTTGGGTCGTGTTTCGGAGGACGCACGGCTCTCGACCTTTGTCTCTCCCGAGTCCATACGGGAGTTGCAGCGATGGGACAAGACAAAACCCCAATTGGATACCACGAAATCGGGGAGAAAAGGGGTTAAAAATAAATAGAGAAATTTAAAAACATTTGAAAACACAAACCCTAAAACATGCATAGCATAGCCCACCCCGCCTCCTTTCCCCCCATCCTACCTCCAACCCAAAATTATATCTGCCTCCTTCTCCCCATTTAAACAGCTGGTATGCCACAGTTGGGTATAAAATGCCTTCTATATGCATGGCATGCATGGTGAAGAGAGAGGCGAAGAGAAGAGAGGGGTAGGGAGGGGAGGACTAAGGCCCAGTCAATGGCAGCATTATCAGTCTGTCCACGCTCACCAGAACAGCGTGACATAGTCCAGCTCTACCACCAGCGGAGCTGCTGTATTCCTGTCCAATGACTGTGTGCACTTCAAATGGCACCCTATTCCAGAGCCCAGGGCCTGGTCAAAAGTAGCCTACTATAAAAAAAATAAAAAAAGTGAATAGGGTGCCATTTGGGACACAGATAGAATAGCAGAGGCAGGCTGAGGCTGACATTCCCAGGCACTGACAAGACTGCTGGCACGACTTCGTCTACCGAGCAGACACCTCCTAGAGCACAACGGTTCGCCCATCACCCCCTGAACTATACCAGTAACACACAGAGAGAGTGTCGGAGTTTGTTTGTCACAGACATTAGCTGTAGAACTCACACAGTGAGAGCGATATCCCTGACTAAGTGTACCAGTAACCTCGGGCTGTACCCAGCTAAAAAAATACGAAATCTTGGTCAAAAAGGAGTAGTCTGGTTTTTTCAACCAATGGATTGGTCAAAATGTTTTTAAAAAGTGTATTTTTCCCATATATAGACACACCCTGTGATTTTATTGAAACAACTATAATGCACTGAGCTTGTCTGGTGCTTTAAGCACACTGTTTGATGAAATACCAGAGATAGAACTGAAGAGGGCGCTAGAACGTTTGTTCTTTCAATACCATTCATCTCCAACCCATCTGTCTGCAACGAACTTTAACCATCTTATCAACCATCTACTGGATCCGGCCTGAAGCTCATGCTGGTAAACTGGTTAATATAAACTATTCTGGGACCTCTTTCCTGTGCCAGTGAGCGCCACGCAAAGGATAAGTAAACCAGGTATGTTATGTTCCAGCAGCAGAGAGAGACTAGGCTATAGTTTTTATTTCACCTTTATTTAACCAGGTAGGCTAGTTGAGAACAAGTTCTCATTTACAACTGCGACCTGGCCAAGATAAAGCAAAGCGACAAACAAAACAGAGTTACACATGGGATAAACAAACGTACAGTCAATAACACCCTAGAAAAATCTATATAGTGTGTGCAAATGTAGTAAGATTAGTGAGTTTACTCAATAAATAGGCCATAGTGGCGAAATAATTACAATTTAGCAATTAAACACTGGAGTGATAGATGTGCAGAAGATGAATGTGCAAGTAGATACTGGGGTGCAAAGGAGCAAAAAATATATGGGGATGAGGTAGTTGGGTGGGCTATTTACAGATGGGCTGTGTAGCTAGTTCCAGCAGCAGAAAAAGACTAGCTATAGCAGGCGGTAGTAAGTAGTGGGAGGAGTCAGGATTGGAAGAGAGCAAATAAGGAACTAGCTACAGTCCGCAGGGTGGAGCAGAGGGACTTGCTATAGACATAACGTGGGGGAGTGGTAGTGGGAGGGGGAAATCAGGATTGGAAGGGAAGCGCTTTAGAGCTGTTGTCACAAGACAAATTCTGATTTCATTTGATGGCAGCTTTCTGAAACTGTCGTCGCGACAGGCATGGCATGACATTTGAAACTGTCGTCGCGACAGGCATGACATTTGAAACTGTCGTCGCGACAGGCATGACATGACATTTGAAACTGTCGTCGCGACAGGCATGACATTACATTTGAAACAGAATTTGCATCGGTAAGATCCCACGAGGCACGTGGAGAATACAGCCATTTAAATACATAAGAGATCAATGACATCTTTACAATCCTTTCCTCCCTCCCTCGCATGCAGGAGTTCTGCTATGCTCTCCCTTGTCATTTCATTGGCAACAGTCAGTCTGGGCGAACCAGGAAATTGAAGCATCCCGGATAGAGGAACAAAGCTGAAAAGAGACGCTACAAGCTGTGCACTAACAGCCGTGACGATCCCCTGTTTATCCCTGCAGTAAGCCCACGACATACCTAGGATTAGCAACCAAACCCCGCCCAGCACACTAATGATTCATCCGGGAATGCTGTGCAAATCCACTGTGGCCCCACAAAGATGTGCAAATGTATGGAGCTGCTATCCTGCATATATATACACAGTGCATTCAGAAAATATTCAGACCCTTTGACTTTTCCCGCATTGTTACAGCCCTGTCCTAAAATGTATTTAAAATTATTTCTCAAATCTGCACACAATAGATCAGAATGACAAAGTGAAAACCCGTTTTTAGAAATGTATATTACAAATAAAAACCAGACATATCTTATTTACATAAGTAGTCAGACCCTTTGCTATGAGACTTGAAATTGAGCTCAGGTGCATCCTGTTTCCATTGATCATCCTTGAGATGTTTCTACAACTTGATTGGAGTCCACCTGTTGTAAATTCAATTGATTGGACATGATTTGGAAAGGCACATACCTGTCTATATAAGGTCCCACAGTTGACAGTGCAGGTCAGAGCAAAAACAAAGTCATGAGGTTGAAGGAATTGTCCGTAGAGCTCCGAGACAGGATTGTGTCGAGGCACAGATCTGGGGAAGGGTACCTAAACATTTCTGCAGCATTTAAAGTTCCCCAAGAACACAGTGGCCTCCATCATTCTTAAATGGAAGAAGTTTGGAACCACCAAGACTCTTCCCAGAGCAGGCTACCTGGCCAAACTGAGCAATCTGGGGAGAAGGGCCTTGGTTAGGGAGGTGACCAGGAACCCGGTGGTCACTGACCAGTTCTCTGTGGAGATGGGAGAACCTTCCAGTAAGACAATGATCTCTAAAGCACTCCACCAAATCAGGTCTTTATGGTAGTGGCCAGACAGAAGCCGCTCCTCAGTTGGAGTTTGTCAAAAGGCACCTAAAGACTCTCAGAACATTAGAAACAAGTTTATCTGGTCTGATGAAACCAAGATTGAAATCTTTGGCCTGAATGCCAAGTGTCACGTCTGGAGGAAACCTGGCACCATCCCTACTGTGAAGCATGTCGGTGGCAGAATCACACAGTGGGGATGTTTTTCATTGGCAGGGACTGGGAGACTTGTCGAGATCAAGAAAAAGCTGCACGGAGCAAAGTACAGAGAGATCCTTGATGAAAACCTGCTCCAGAGCACTCAGGACCTCAGACTGGGGCGAAGGTTCACCTTCCAACAGGACAACGACACTAAGCACACAGCCAAGACAACGCAGGAGTGGCTCTGAATGTCCATGAGTGGCCCAGCCAGAGCCCAGACTTGAACCTGATCGAACATCTCTGGAGAGACCTGAAAATAGCTGTGCAGCGACGCACCCCATCCAATCTGACAGAGCTTGAGAGGATCTGCAGAGAAGAATGGGAGGAACTCCCCAAATACAGGTGTGCCAAACTTGTAGCGTCATACCCAAGAAGACTCGAGGCTGTAATCGCTGCCAAAGGTGGTTCAACAGTACTGAGTAAAGGATCGGAATTATTTTTAAGGATGTAACGTAACAAAATGTGGAAAAAGTCAAGGGGTCTTAATAATTTCCGAATGGGAGCGAAAAGCTACGTGAAGGGGGGGGGGGGGTGAACAGCAGCTACGTTACAAAAACCAATGTGTAGGTCACCTAGTACTGATTTAACGGGTGAAAACTCCGTATTCGTCTCCACTTCAAATCATGTGCTTGTTGTGTTCCCCGTCTTCTCCCATCATGTAACTCTCAGTAGGAAGCCTCCAGATAGATACAGCGCATTCGGAAATTCAGACTCCTTGACTTTTCCCACATTCTGTTACATCCCTTATTCTAAAATATCACATTTACATAAGTAACGCTTGCTGTCAAGGGTTGGAAATACACTTTTTGGTCCACCAGCCACTGACAGGTAGATTTCTAAATATATATATAATAATAATCTACCGGCCCTCACTTTTTTTTTTTTTTACAAAACATTATATTGTTTTTGCTATAATTACAAGAAGAAACAGATGAGCATGCTATCTGTATTACTAGTAAGAAGGAATCGGGTATCAAGTACAATTAGGTGAGACTTCTCACCTGCCCCTTTACGGGACGGGCCGTTACAGTTGCAGCAAACGCAAACATTGAAAAACAACCTAGCGTGTGAACAATATAACGGTCCAGGAAACACCGGGACAAAGACACACCATAGCAGCCTTCGTCAATTCCACCAACATCTACATGTGGCCTTTGGATTATTATTGTTTTTAACAGTTCCCAAATACTGTTTTACCACCTGCCAACGTGGCTGGTGAAATTTACATTCTTACCCGCCAATGACAACATCTGCCCACATTTGGCAGGTCTTAATTTCCAACCCTGCTTGCCGTGTGTTAGCAGAGAAAACCGTCTAGGAATGTGGTCAATAACCTTTTCTGAGTGAGGATCAGAGGCAAAAATGCAAAACCGAGATCTACCGTTGAGAATGTTTCTTTTTTTTTTTTTACAGGCCTTAAACATAAGCAACATGAACCAATTAAAAACAGTTCTGTAGCAATGAGGTTAGTGCAGTCGGCTATAGACCCGATACATCACCGCTACATATTGACTATGCTTGAATTACCCTGCAGATGACGTTCAGCACACGTTCAAATTCTGTTAACACGTTGTGAATATGATCACACTAGTAATAGATCATTTGTTGTATTACTTGAAGACACAACTTAGTGAGCATAATGAGCTATATTTTACTGGACTGATGGCCTGTATCTGAGGGTCAGTCGGAGGGAGGGAGGGAGGGAGGAGCGGTGAGGCTGTCTCTCGTCTGAGGGTCAGTGGGAGGGAGGGAGGGAGGAGCGGTGAGGCTGTCTCTCACCTGATGGTCAGTGGGAGGGAGGGAGGGAGCAGCGGTGAGGCTGTCTCTCACCTGATGGTCAGTGGGAGGGAGGGAGGGAGCAGCGGTGAGGCTGTCTCTCACCTGATGGTCAGTGGGAGGGAGGGAGGGAGGAGCGGTGAGGCTGTCTCTCACCTGATGGTCAGTGGGAGGGAGGGAGGGAGGAGCGGTGAGGCTGTCTCTCACCTGATGGTCAGTGGGAGGGAGGGAGGGAGGAGCGGTGAGGCTGTCTCTCACCTGATGGTCAGTGGGAGGGAGGGAGGGAGGAGCGGTGAGGCTGTCTCTCACCTGATGGTCAGTGGGAGGGAGGGAGGGAGGAGCGGTGAGGCTGTCTCTCACCTGATGGTCAGTGGGAGGGAGGGAGGGAGGAGCGGTGAGGCTGTCTCTCACCTGATGGTCAGTGGGAGGGAGGGAGGGAGGGAGGGAGGGAGGGGCGGTGAGGCTGTCTCTCACCTGATGGTCAGTGGGAGGGAGGGAGGGAGCAGCGGTGAGGCTGTCTCTCACCTGACTCACCGTCCATCCCCTCTACCGCCCATCGGCTGAGAAAAGGGGGCAGTCTTCCAGCTGATGGCAAAACGGACGTACCACTGCGTTATTTCTGCCTCATGCACCAATTCATGATGTCACTATGACCAGAGACAGTGAAATAGTCCTCTAAGTTTATGGGAACACTTTGCTATAGTCATTCTATGCAGCGCTGGTTGTAGCATGAGTGTGATAGGGAGATTTTATTTTATAAACCACAAAACCAGTGTTCAAGTACTGAATAACTTAAAATTTACTCATTAAAACTGCAGCTCTACACTGAATTCATCGAGTCTAGTTTTGAAATCTCACAGGATCAACTTTGCTGTGCGTTCCAGGCTTGTTAATACAGTCTACAGGCTCCAGAAAACTGTGGTGATATTTCTACCTTCAGACACATGAAACGGTTCAACGTGAGAACACTGCCTTACCGGCGTCAGTGCAGCTGAATCAAATGCACCTACTGCCAACAGAGAGGAGGGGGGGGAATACATTTGAAACGCAAGAAGTCTTTTTTATTTTACAGAAATGTTTGGTGATCGACTAGGAATGCCTTGAAGATCAGTTGGTGACCACTGGTCTTTGGGGGGGGGGGGGGGGGGGGGGAAGAGAAATCAAATACATTGCAGTTGCACAAGGACGAAGTCCCTACACTTGAGAAAAACAAGCGTTGTGTGTATTGTAGGTACATTTTTATAGTTGCTGGCTTGCTGCCATATGGTAGTTCCTGAGAACTACTTGAAGGCCCTAAAATGTACTTTTTGGTCCACCAGTCAGCGTGGCACGTAGATTTAAAAAAAAAAAAAAAAAAAAAAACAGGCAAGTCAGTTAAGAACAAGTTCTTATTTACAATGACGGCCTATCCCGGGTCAAACCAGGACGCCGCTGGGCCAATTGTGCGCCGCCCTATGGGATTCCCAATCAAGGCCGGATGTGATACCGCCTGGAATCGAACCAGGGACTGTAGTGACGCATCTTGCACTGAGATGCAGTGTCTTAGACCGCTGCGCCACTCAGGAGCCAATCTACCAGTCAAAACATGTTTTTGTTGCCAAAACTACACCAAAACAAAAAACAGATGTGCATGTTTTGTAATGTTACTAAAACAAAACATGTAATACTAGTGAGAAGTAACGTGGCATATTGCTTCATTACATTTTTTTGTGACCCGAGTCTTTTGACCAAAATATCCCAGATAAGACATTTTTCACCTGCCCCTTTAAGGGCGGAAGGTTACCGAGGTAACGTGACCAGAGTCATGTTTGTGCCTGTGAGATTGAGTCTGACGAGTAGCCGCGTGTTCTTCTCTTCCCTAACAGTTGAAATATAAAAACATTGTTTAACAATCTAGCTTGTGAACAAAACAAAATGTAACTAGCCAAGAAACACAAGGACAGTCTCACTTCACTTGACTTTCGTTTCGAGTAAATTAAACAAACTTATGCCGGTGCGCAGCGCTTCTAAAAATGAATATTTCACCTCAGCTTCTCACGTGCGCACAGCCAGGCAGTGTTGAGGCACCAGGTGGGCTAGGCTATAGGATTCCTAGATCTTTGACTTTGTGCGATTTAATTTACCTGCTATGGAGAAAAAAAAAAAAAAAAAAAAAAAAGCAGAAATATTTTGAAAACAGCTACTGCTGCACTTATGTTACTATAAAATGTGATCATAGACTTTTCAATTCACAAAATGTGAATGAAACGCTCGTACGGTGGAGCCCTGACCACCCACCAACGTGGCTGTTTGAAATAAACACCTTACCCATCAATGCCAAAATCTACCCCCTTTTTGCTGCCTCCTGCACAGTTTAACCACCGTCTGCAATGATGATGATGATGATGAAGAGAAAAAATACATTCAATCACTAATTAGACTAATTAGACAGCGTGTCTGTGTCTTGTGTTCCATCTCTGGGCAGACAAACGTTCTAGTCAGGTCGAACTCATATCCGGACCGGTGGAGAAACAGTCTTGACAAATGGGCAAGTTTGTTTAGCGTCGCCCGGTTCCATACTTATGCCATACAGTGCTTTGCAAAAGTATTCATCTCCCTTGGTGTTTTTCCTATTCTGTTGCATTACAACCTGTAATTAAAACTGGTTTTAATTTTAATTTCATGTAATGGACATACACAAAATCAAAATTGGTTAAGTGAAAAGAAAAAAATGACTGCTTTCAAAAAAAATATTTCAAAAAATAAAATGGGAAAGAGGTGTGTGTATGTATTCACCCCCTTTGCTATGAAACCCCTAAATAAGATCTGGTGCAACCAATTACCTTCAGAAGTCACATAATTAGTCCACCTGTATGCATACACACGCAGGGAAATTCTTGAGGGAAACCTGTTTCAGTCTTCCAGAGTTGAGACTGGGACGGAGGTTCACCTTCCAGCAGGACAATGACCCTAAGCATACTGCTAAAGCAACACTCGAGTGGTTTAAGGGGAAACATTTAAAAGTCTTGGAATGGCCTAGTCAAAGCCCAGACCTCAATCCAATTGAGAATCTGTGGTATGACTTAAAGATTGCTGTACACCAGCGGAACCCATCCAACTTGAAGGAGCTGGAGCAGTTTTACCTTGAAGAATGGGCAAAAATCCCAGTGGCTAGATGTGCCAAGCTTATAGAAACATACCCCAAGAGACTTGCAGCTGTAATTGCTGCAAAAGATGGCTCTGCAATGTATTGACTTGGGGGGGGGGTGAATAGTGATGCACGCTCAAGTTGTGTGTCTTGTTTCACAATAAAAAATATTTAGCATCTTCAAAGTGGTAGGCATATTGGGTAAATCAAATGATACGAAAATCTACTTTAATTCCAGGTTGTAAGGCAAAATGCCAAGGGGGGTGAATACTTTTGCAAGCCACTGTATATGCTGATATCGTGGCGTGAGTAAATAGCTGGAAGTAACTCAGCAGCTAATACAGGCAACAGAGTGGAGCCCTCAGCACAGCAGCTAATACAGGCAACAGAGTGGAGCCCTCATCACAGCAGCTAATACAGGCAACAGAGTGGAGCCCTCAGCACAGCAGCTAATACAGGCAACAGAGTGGAGCCCTCAGCACAGCAGCTAATACAGGCAACAGAGTGGAGCCCTCATCACAGCAGCTAATACAGGCAACAGAGTGGAGCCCTCATCACAGCAGCTAATACAGGCAACAGAGTGGAGCCCTCAGCACAGCAGCTAATACAGGCAACAGAGTGGAGCCCTCAGCACAGCAGCTAATACAGGCAACAGAGTGGAGCACTCAGCACAGCAGCTAATACAGGCAACAGAGTGGAAAATCAGTAACTTTAAAAACAAAACTGCACATGTGCAGAAAATCAATATTTTCAGCCTGGGCAAATTGGGATACAGATACTCTGTATGTAAATAGGAAGAAAAGGGGGATGAGAGAGAAGATAGTGGGTGAGATCCCTCTCCTCCCTACAAAACATTGTCTCATTCAATAGGCATCAATATCAACAGGTTTTTAAAACATTCATGGCAAAACAAGCGATTGAGAAATGAGGAGCTGAGCATCTTGACAGGGTTAAACCTCTCCATTAACCTGACTCCTCGCCTCCCTCCACCAGGAGGGACAGAGAGGGAAATCACTCTGTTAAATCTCATTACTCCTAGTAGCTGCAGAGTTAAAAGATTGGGGTGATGATGCATAAGACTGCGAAGCCTCTACACAGCCCTCTAGACTGAGCTAACACAACAGGAATTTTTCTGCCTTTGAAATGCTTGGGCGACCTTTAAAACTACAAAAACAATAGTCAGCTCCAGAAGGTAGAATAGCAGATTTTATCTTTGTAGTCTGCAACATTTTCTCTCAGCTGCATGGCAAAATGTGAATAATTTCAGGAAATTAGCTTTAAAACTGCAAAAATGTATCTTGGCTCCATAGAAAAGTGTAAAATTGCAGCAAATTGTTGCATTTTTAAGCCAATCTCTGCACACGTTGGGGGGCCTCAAATTCTTGAAATGTCAGCCGTAACGACTCAAACCCTGCCACGCCCACCCACTTAACCCCCTTTTTGATCCAGAGAAACCCTGGCGCGCAGACACACACACTTTCCCCTCAATACGGGCAAGAGATTGAAAGACTGCAGGGCAGAGTAGAATGGAAGATATGAAAGAGCAGAGAGCAACGGTTCAATGCCAGGAAGCAGTTTGAATGAATTCAGAGGGGAGAATCCGACAGCCCCCAACTGAATAAATATGTTCTCTTGAACTCAAGAGGCAGAAATACAAGGCCAAATTACATATCTAGTAGCTCAACAGTACCTCTAGTAGCTCAACAAGGCCAATAGTAGCTCAACAGTACCTTGCTTTCGGACATCCTCCACAGCAGCAGTGAGCTCGTCCTTGAGAAACTGGCTCTCCTTGGCGATCTTCTCTCCTTTATCCAGGAAGTTCAACGTCGCGGTTTCCACCGAGGCAGCCAATACATGGGCCTTCTTAGAGCGACCCTTCTTCTTATTGGACGGACCCTTGTTGCTGGAGTTCACCAGGGTCGTGACCTTTAGGAGCAGGACGAGAGAGAGGGGAGAGGTCAAATGCACCAACGTCAGACTGACTCTGCAGTAAAAGATGTCAAACCTTCAGCCATATCTTGCCTCGTCTTTGATTCCATACTAAAACAGCAGAAGTAGCTAGTGCCATTCAAGCCGTTAGGGCTAGAAACCAAGGAACTAATCAAAACAAATCAAATGCATGACCACCAGTTCTAAAAAAATAAATAAATGCTTCCAGGAGGCCTATAGCATTGACAACGTAATTTATCAAATTTAACTAAATGTACATTCAGAAAATATTCAGAACACTTAACTTATTCCACATTTTGTTACAGTCTTATTCTAAAATGGATTCAATTGTTGTTCTTTTCATCAATCTACACACAAATATCTCGTAACGACAAAGCAAAAACTTTATTTTAGAAATGTATTGAACAAAAACAGAAATATCACATTTACATAAGTATTCAGACTCTTTACTCAGTACGTTGTTGAAGCACCTTTGGCAGCGATTACAGCCAAGTCTTCTTGGGTACGACGCTACAAACTTGGCACACCTGTATTTGGGGAGTTTCTCCCATTCTTCTCTGCAGATCCTCTCAAGCTCTGTCAGGTTGGATGGGGAGTGTCGCTGCATAGCTATTTTCAGGTCTCTAGAGATGTTCGATCAGGTTCAAGTCCGGGCTATGGCTGGGCAACTCAAGGACATTCAGAGCCACTTGTGTGTTGTCTTGGCTGTGTGATTGGTGTCGTTGTCCTGTTGGAAGGTGAACCTTCGCCCCAGTCTGAGGTCCTGAGTGCTCTGGAGCAGGTTTTCATCAAGGATCTCTCTGTACTTTGCTCCGTGCAGCTTTTTCTTGATCTCGACTAGTCTCCCAGTCCCTGCCAATGAAAAACATCCCCACAGCATGATGCTGCCAACACCATGCTTCACCGTAGGGATGGTATTGGCCAGCTGATGAGCGGTGTCTGGTTTCCTCCAATCGGCCTGCCATGTTCCTTTTACTGAGGAGTGGCTTCCGTCTGGCCACTCTACCATAAAGGCCTGATTGGTGGAGTACTGCAGAGATGGTTAACCTTCTGGAAGGTTCTCCCATCTCCACAGAGGAACTCAGGTTCTTGGTCACTTCCCTGACCAAGACCCTTCTCCCCCGATGGCTCAATTTGGCAAGGCGGGCCAGTTCTAGGAAGACTCATGGTGGTTCCAAACTTCTTCCATTTAAGAATGACGGAGGCCAATATGTTCTTGGGGACCTTCAATGCTGCAGACATTTTTTGGTACCCTTCCCCAGATCTGTGCCTCGACACAATCCTGTCTTGGAGTTCTACAGACAATTCCTTTGACCTCATGGCTCGGTTTTAGCTCTGACATGCACTGTCAACTGTGGGACCTTATTTACAGTTGTGTGCCTTTCCAAATCATGTCCAATCAATTGAATGTACCACAGGTGAACTCCAATCAAGTTGTAGAAACATCTCAAGGATGATCAATGGAAGCAGGATGCACCAGAGCTGATTTTCACGTCTCATGGCAAATGGTCTGAATAATTACAGTACCAGTCAAAGGTCGGGACATTCACACGCATTCAAGGTGTCCTTTATTTTTACTATTTTCTACATTGCAGAAAAAAAGTGATGACATCAAAACTATGGAATAACACATGGGAAAGTGGGATACCTAGTCAGTTGTACAACAAAGCATTCAACTGAAATGTGTTTAACCAAACCACTCTGAATCAGAGGTGCGGGGGGGGGGGGGGGGGGGGAATGCCTTAATTGACATCCATGTCATCGGCGCCTGAGGAACAGTGGGTTAACTGCCTTGCTAAAGATGCAAAACGGCAAATTTGTACCTTGTCAGCTCAGTGATTCGATCCAGCAACCTTTCGGCTACTGGCCCAACGCTCTAACTACTAGGCTACCTGCCGAATCATGTAGTAACCAAAGAAAGTGTTAAACAAAACATAATTTAGATTTTGTAGCCAACCTTTGCCTCGATGACAGCTTTGCACACTTGGCATTCTCTCAAGCAAGTCACCTGGAATGCATTTCAATTAACAGGTGTGCCTTCACTTAATTTGTGGAATTTCTTTCCTTCTTAAAAGTGTTAGAGCCAATCAGTTGTGTTGTGACAAGGTATGGCTGGTATATAGAAGATAGCCCTATTTGATAAAAGACCAAGTCCATATTACGGCAAGATCAGCTCAAATAAGCAAAGAGAAACGGCAGTCCATTATTAAAGGCATTTAGGTCAGTCAATGCGGAACATTTCAAGAACTTTGAACGTCACAGGAAAGGAAGACCCAGCGTTACCTCTGCTGCAGATGATAAATTCATTAGAGTTACCAGCCTCAGATTGCAGCCCAAATAAATGCTTTACAGAGTTCAAGTAATACACATGTCAACATCAAGTGTTCAGAGGAAACTGTGAAATCAGGCCTTCATGGTCAAATTGCTGCAAAGAAACCACCACTAAAGGACACCAATAAGGAGAAGGGTAATTGCTTGGGCCAGGAAACACGAGCAATGGACATTAGACCGGTGGAACTCTATCCTTTGGTCTGATGAGTCCAAATTTGAGATTTGGGGGTGCTTTGCTGGTGATACTGTTAGTGATTTATTTAGAATTCAAGGCACACTTAAGCAGCATGGCTACCACAACATTTTGCAGCGATACGACATTGCATCTGGTTTGCACTTAGTGGGACTATCATGTGTTTTTCAACAGGACAATGACCCAACACACCTCCAGGCTGTGTAAGAGCTATTTGACCAAGAAGGAGAGTGATGGAGTGCTGCATCAGATGACCAGGTCTCCACAATCACCCGACCTCAATCCAACTGAGATGGGTGGGTGGCTACTTTGAAGAATCTCAAATAGAAAATATATTTTGATTGGTTTAACACTTTTTTGGTTACTACATGATTCCATATGTAACTTTATAGTTTTGATGTCTTCACTATTTTTCTACAATGTAGAAAATAGTAACAATTAAGAAGTAGGTGTCTAAACTTGACTGGTATTGTGTTTTTTTTACTTATTATAAATGTGCAAAGAATTTGGAAAAACCTGTTTTCACTTTGTCATTGTGGGGTATTGTGTGTAGATTGATGAGGGAAAGTGTTTTTAATCCATTTTAGAATAAGGCTGTAACAAAATGTGGAAAAAAGCCAAGGGATGAGTTTGGATCCATGATGGATTGTTAAAATATATGTATTCTGACCTGTGTGACCAAGGGCTCCAGCAGCCTCTCCACAGCCAGGGTACGGATCTCCAGGCTCTTTGGATCCCATTTGAAGTTTATGTTGGCCGTGTTTATGGCTGTCATGTTCACTCCGTATCTGAGAAGGAGAAGAGAGAGAGATGGTGAGATTATGACAAAATGGATGCCTGGGGCTTGGCTGGGTCATTCATCAGATGGGGGGGGGGGGGGGTTAAGCCACACACCATGACAACAACAAAGCACACTTTCACCCTGGAGGTACACTACATTTCAACTGACCTCTGACCCGTGTGCAGCATAGAACAGTATTGGGCCATCTAGCCTAGATAAGGGCTACCTACCTACACACAATCACCATAAGGCCTTAAACGGCATGGAATAAAAAGAAAAGCTGTGAAACCCATTGAAAAAATGTGTTTATTGAACCAATTCATGCTACACTGATTTGGGAAACCCTGCTGCAACCCTGGCAACAAACAGAAAAGAAAAAAAAATTAAAAAGTCTCGACACCCTATTCCCTATGTAATACACTGCTTTGACCAGGGCACACAGTGTGCCGGGCAAAAGTAGTGTGTATGTGTGTGTGTGCATGTACGTATGGGGAAAAGGATGCCATTGAGAAGAACCCATGGTGTCGTCGTGACAATTGGGACAGACACCATTTTAAATATGGATGCTCCCTCATCAGAGGAGACAGGTCTCACTCCATCATTGTTAGACAGACAGCCATAAGTGGAGCAGAGTAACATATTGGCCCTTATTCGATTTTCCTTTTCATGCAGCGACAGGCCTTGTATCGATTAGCCTTAACGCACTGAGTGGCAGGCAGGGATAATCAGGATGCCCCGAGGGCTGAGCAGGGATGGACCCAGGACCCTGTCTGCCTGCCTGGTCTAAACTGAGGGGGCTGTCTCTCAATACACTGAGGGGGCTGTCTCTCAATACACTGAGGGGGCTGTCTCTCAATACACTGAGGGGGCTGTCTCTCAATACACTGAGGGGGCTGTCTCTCAATACACTGAGGGGGCTGTCTCTCAATACACTGAGGGGGCTGTCTCTCAATACACTGAGGGGGCTGTCTCTCAATACACTGAGGGGGCTGTCTCTCAATACACTGAGGGGGCTGTCTCTCAATACACTGAGGGGGCTGTCTCAAATGTAACCCTATTACCTACATAGTGCACTACTTTCTGACCAGGGCCCCATCTAGTAGGGTGTCCAATCAAACAAAAAAGCATCCTTTGACCAATGGATAAAATAATATGTTAATTAAGCAATAAGGCCAGGGGGGTGCATATGGCCAATATACCACAGCTAAGGACTGTTCTTACACACGACCCAACGAGAAATGACTGGATACAGCCCTTAAGCCGTGGTATATTGGCCATATACCACAAATCCCTGAGGTTCCTTACTGATATTATAAACTGGTTACCAACGTAATTAGAGCAGTAAAAATTTAACATTTTGTCATACCCGTGGTATACGGTCTGATATACCCCGGCTGTCAGCCAATCAGCATTCAGGGCACAAACCACCCAGTTTATAATTGTAAATATAATCATTTAAGAAAACCAAATGGTCCAACCCTCATTTCCCTACCGTTCAAAAGTTATTGGAGGTATTACCCTTGTAGAATGGCTATAGTCGGGGTGACTACATCAATGGAGGCCAGAGGGGGGGGGGAAGCTGTCAAATTTGGAAAATTGAGTCAGCTAGGCTGGATTCTGTGCAAGAATTAAGGCTACTGGTTAACTGACAGGCTCACTCTCCTGTTGAACTTAACCTCTTTCTTCTCCAATCCACAGGACATAAAACACTAGAGGTAAGGATGGACAGGCGTCACGTTTTGAGTTCAGAAATCTACCTTTTCAAAATGCAGATCAATTTTTTTTATTATTTTTTTAACCCATTTCACCAGCGTTTTATATTGAAAGTCAGTTATGTTTTGTTCAATAGTGTGATCAGGTACGTGCAACTATAGTTTTCATTAGTGCAACACATTCAGTAGAAAATGGCTTAATTTTCATCAGATGACAACAGAAGTAATACGCCATCTGGCTAGCAGCCACACAAGTAAATGAGCTTATAAGTGAAAAAGCAAGGTATTTTTTTTTGCAAAAACGATGCATTGCCATTAGGCTACATTTCTAATGTTTATCATAGAAGATGTAACCAGGAACATTTCCTAATGTTTTGCTTTAAGTTTAATCTTGCATTTTTTACCAGAGAAAAAGTTTGCTACACTGTCAGACTGCTGATAGAAATCCCCATTTGTGAATTCTCATCCATGAATTCACATGCGAATGGAGAAGTGCAACTGAAGCACAAAATGAGTCTGATGCCGAGCAGAAATAACAAGGATATTAGATCAGCATTTACAAAACTAAGCAAGATATTTCTACTGGTTTTTTATCTCTGTCTGGGTGAAAAAATGTACGACGACTCCTGATGGATTTCCACTGAGACACGAATATCCATCAGCATTATCATATCTGAGTATACGCTTTTCATACCAATTCCAAAATCTGGTTATTTTCATAGATTTCTTCACAAAAACGTTAATCTCTGACATGTCAACAGAGCACAAAGCCTTTTACATTCAAAGCCTTTTACATTCAAAGCCTTTTACATTCAAAGCCTTTTACATTCAAAGCCTTTTACATTCAAAGCCTTTTACATTTAACTCAGCTCGTGTCATGCTAATTTCACTTTTTGCAACCCGCGTAAACAACTGACACCCACCACAAAATGTAAAATCCTCAATTTGTTATGAGAAACCTGCACCACTATGTGAACGGAGCTGGGTGCTTATTATCGGATGTATTAGGCAACACATTTGTTGGGATATAATGTTAATGATATGTTGGAGAAAGGCACCAATGAACAATTCAGAACATGAATAATCATATTTGTCTAGGTAAAATTTATTTTATAGCATAAGGAAGTGACATTTCAACACCAAAGCACATATTCACTCACTCAGAGTGGATGGACACCCTATATATAAAGAATAAGGTGCTATTTTGGATGTGGGCTGAAACTTATTGGAGAGGGGTGGAGAGGGTAGGCTGGTCAGTTCAATTGGGTTTACCAGGGTGGGGTAGGAGGGAATTCGTATAACAATGGCGGAATTTAGGCCAATGCCAGTCAAGGAAAAACATTTTTATCTAAAACCGAATCTATGCAAGTCAACTAGCTAGCTAGGACTACATAAAGTTAGATAGTGATAAATGGTAGGGTTATGAGAATTAGTTTCTGGTGGGCCTATTTATAGAAATGATTGGATATACAATATGATTGGATAAACTGTCAGATTGAGAGAACATATATTGGGTTGCTGTGAGGTACAGTATCTAGTCGAGGACACGGGGACGACAGCAGTAAAGTGATTGAGCGTTAGCTATTATTCAATATAAAAAAATACGTGGGAAATGATTATTTTTTTTACACTTTTCGGCAGATCAGGTTAGGAGCATCATTCATGCACGGATAACAATGGAAGTGCGGGTGGGGAGGGCGGTGGCCCAATTCCTCCCTCTGGCTGCATTTCAACTGGGACGTTGGGAACGTCAGGAAGTTCACGCTAGTTAACCAACTAAAACATTTTCACTTAACTACCTTACCAACTAATGTTATGTCCTGTCGATTAATTTATAGTTTGGCTTTACATCGGAGCTGGTTTTGCAATATGACAAACACTTGTAGTTGGCGGCGAGTTGGTTGCCTTTGGCTAACTTGGTTAGCTAGCTAACAAGTGGCCACATCGAAATCCCACGCAACTTCAAACAGTTAACGTTACTGCTATGATTGTTGAAATTAGCAACGAATAGTTAATTTACTGACAAACTTTAAAGTTTATAACTAGTTATCTACTACAGTATTTATCACTGTTTGTTATTTAACTAACGTTAGTTACACCTGGCTAACGTTAGGTATTCGCTAGCTAATGTTTGCTAACACAATACTAGCGAGACTCGTACAATTTAGTTTCATATTACGTTGAAAACAATTCAAATTAAATGGTGACAAATAGTAAATGTAACGTACTAAAACAAATAGACAAACAGCTACTTTTGCAACAAAAACAAACGTAATCACAGTGTAAACTTACCGAAAGACAATACACTTGAAAACTTTTCCAGCTCAAAAAAAACGCCTCAAAATGGTGGAATGCAATCGGGAATTCGTCCAGGGATTAAAAAGTTTCCTCTTTCCCAACCAACGTCACTCCCTCGAGAGTTATAGCTTCGATACTTTTATGGATGTTTGCTAAACTATTGAAAGTCACAGCATACGAGTGGCGATAAATGTTGGAATACAAAAGGATTCCGCAACTTCGATAAACGTTTCGGTCAGAACGGTTGGCTGTTCCCGGCAGGGTGGATCAACAATAGGGGGAGGCGGGGGGTCAGCGTGCTATTTCCTGAAGTCACGGAAGGACAGACGAGGCTCTGACAGGACAAATACATTATCAGGTGTTTAGGGCGTGGTGCTGAAATGACAACGCTTGACTTTATAAGGACCTAATGACGAATTTCTAATGAAACCTAATGGAAGCAATTTCTTATATATTCTAGCTAATCAGTTTACCTGGAGTAGGTATCCAATTTCCAGGTTTAAAGATTGCAAAATTATTTAATTAAACTTGTTGTAATTCATGATGTTTTTATAGCCTATTTAGCCAAACCAGTAGCCTTTGAAACATTTGTTAGGCTTAGTAGGCTATTAATACATGAATACAACCATTCCAATGAAATTAGGCCAGGGGTTCATAAACTTTTTCAGCTCAAGACCCAAATGAGTAATTGAAAATCCTTCGTGACCCAAATCGTCCTCCAACAACCCAACCTCAAATCTAGGATCAGTATTGCCTTTTAGATCATAATGAATGGACAGGGAGGACCTGATCCTAGATCAGCACACCTACTTTGGGACACTTAAGGGATTTTTATTTACATAAAAATATACTATTGGTTCCACTTTGCGTCTTTATGAACATCTCACAACCCCCTGACCAATTAAATGTATTCGAAATAGCTTGTCATCAAAACATGTAGGTGGCTCTCAAAGTTGTCAGTCAAACCCTGTATCTCCACCACAGCTGTTGAAGTGAAGCACACGTCTTCACTCCTGAGGATTTGTTTGTTAGTGGGTTCTTAGCCAGATGCGATCAGAGGTAAATTGCACTTTAATATTATGTATTTCTGGAGTAAGGTAAGTATTTCTCAGATATAATTCTGCTGTTGACATCGTGTTTTGAGGGTTTCGGCTGGTTAGCTTTGGCTAACCCAGAATCTGACAGACAATGTTTAATCTCCTGTTTTTAGCTCCCCATCCCCCTCATCACTTTTTCCTTTTTTTCCCCCTCATCACTTTTTCCTTTTTTTTCCCCTCATCACTTTTTCCTTACTCATCACTTCTGGTCGTCACTTCCTGATGAACGCGGAAAGAGTTAGAGCTCTGTTTGTTGTTTTTTAAAAGTTTGGTTGCTAGTTAGCTACCTTTTTGAGTTTGGATCCCGCGATGCGGTTGGCATTGCTGGGACCGCTAGTATCTGTCCAGTGATCCTGCCGACCAAGGCTGTGTCTGAGGATCTGTTTGGCGTAGCAGCTATCCTATCCGGTGGGAGTACCGTTGAGGACAGTGGTGTCTCTCTATCATAGTTAAAGGATCTTGTCAACAAACACAAAGAGTTCTACAAGCAGTTGTTACAACAACAATAAAATAGCTACAAGTGTTTTGTCCAAATACTGGTGGAGTCAACTAATAACAGTATGGAGAGGTCCAGGACCTGAAGAACAGTTTGCAGTTCACCCAGGGTCAGCTCGACGAGTTTAAACAGGAGAACGGCAAGATGACAACAATCTGGAAGTCATTGAGAGAGGACATCAGTTCTGTGTGTGAATCCATGATAACAATGACAGAGAAATCAGATCATCTCGAGGGACAATCAAGGCGGAACAACATGGCTGTGGACGGAATTGCAGAATCTCCACATGAGACCTTGACAGAGTCTGAGGACAAAGTGAGGGAAATGATTTCGGTGAAACTGAAGATGGACCACAGGAAGATTGAGGTGGAGCGCGCCCACAGGACTGGAAAACCCACCGCCGGCCCAGGTGACAGGCCCAGGCCGATAGTGGTCAAGTTCCTGGGGTTCAAGGACAAGGTAGCTGTTCTGGAAAGAGCCAAGAA
This sequence comes from Salvelinus namaycush, assembly GCF_016432855.1. Classification (NCBI taxonomy): domain Eukaryota; kingdom Metazoa; phylum Chordata; class Actinopteri; order Salmoniformes; family Salmonidae; genus Salvelinus; species Salvelinus namaycush. The sequence continues at coordinate 328,216 of NW_024061486.1, forward strand.
CTTGAGAGGAACGTATATCTTCCTCAACGAGGACTATCCTGAAGCTGTGCGCCAGAAGAGGAAAGAACTTATCCCAGCCATGAAAGCTTCCAGAGTGCATAGGGACATTGCTTACATCCACTATAACAGGCTCATTGTCCCCCCTCCCTCCCAAAAGCCTGGAAGGGATGAGAGAGCCAAGACTATGGGTTCGTAGCTTGAACCCCACAGAACACACACACACACACACACACACCAACTGATTAATGGACGGCTGAATGTATATTTTTGTCTCTTGCTTTGTTTGCTCTTTTCCATATTATGTCTCTGATCAGCTACCCAGGAAAGGGCTGAAAATACCCCATAATAATATATGTATCCTTAGAAATAAGGTTTATGAAATCAATAACTTGCTAACATCAGATAACATTCATATATTAGCCATTTCTGAGACTCACTTAGATAATTCCATTGATGATACAGCAGTAGCAATACAAGGATATAACATCTGTAGAAGAGACAGGAATGCTTATGGGGGAGGTGTTACTGTACATATTCAGAGCCATATCCCTGTAATGCTTATGGGGGAGGTGTTGCTGTACATATTCAGAGCCATATCCCTGTAATGTTTATGGGGGAGGTGTTACTGTACATATTCAGAACATATTCAGAACCATATCCCTGTAATGCTTAGAGATAAGGTATGTCAAATCAAATCAAATTTTATTAGTCACATGCGCTGAATACAACAGGTTACAATGAAATGCTTACTTACAAGCCCTTTAACCAACAATGCAGTTTCAAAAAATCTAATTTAACTTGTCAACTATTATTGAAGTGTTGTGGTTGCAGATACACCTGGCACATCTAAAGCCTTTTCTTTTGTGGTGTTTCTATAGGCCACCAAGTGCTAACAGTATGTGTGAAATGCTTGATAGTGTATGTGATGTAAGCAGAGAGGTCTACTTTGTTGGGGAACTGAATGTTGACTGGTTTTCATCAAGCTGTTCGCTCAAGAGGAAGCTTCTCACTGTATCCAGTGCCTGTAATCTGGTTCAGGTTATTAATCAACCTACCAGGGTGTTTACAAATACTACAGGAACAAGATCATCCACATGTATCCATCACATTTTTACTAATTCTGTAGAACTTTGTTCTAAAGCTGTATCCGAACCCATTGGATGCAGTGATCACAATATAGTGGCTATATCCAGGAAAGACAACGTTCCAACAACTGGACCTAAAATAGTATAAGAGATCATACAAATATTTTGTTGTGACTCTTATGTGGATGATGTTAAAAATAACAAATAAAATAAAATGTTATTAGTTACTCGCGCCGAATACAACAGCTGTAGACCTTAGAGTGAAATGCTGAATACAACAGGTGTAGACCTTAGAGTGAAATGCTGAATACAACAGGTGTAGACCTTAGAGTGAAATGCTGAATACAACAGCTGTAGACCTTAGAGTGAAATGCTGAATACAACAGGTGTAGTAGACCTTAGAGTGAAATGCTGAATACAACAGCTGTAGACCTTAGAGTGAAATGCTGAATACAACAGGTGTAGACCTTAGAGTGAAATGCTGAATACAACAGGTGTAGTAGACCTCACAGTGAAATGTTTACTTACAAGCTCCTAACCAACAATGCAGTTAAAAAAAAATACGGATAAGAATAAGGAATAAAAGTAACAAGTAATTAAAGAGCAGCAGTAAAATAACAATAGCGAGACTATACACAGGGGGGTACCGATACAGAGTCAATGTGGAGGCTATATACAGGAGGGGTACCGGTACAGAGTCAATGTGGAGGCTATATACAGGGGGGTACCGATACAGAGTCAATGTGGAGGCTATATACAGGAGGGGTACCGGTACAGAGTCAATGTGTGGGGGCACCGGTTAGTTGAGGTAATATCTACATGAAGGTAGAGTTATTAAAGTGACTATGCATTTGTTGGTCTGATGTGATTAATAAGGAGCATCCAGACGCTGCACTTGATGAATTTATGAAATTGCTTCTTCAAATGATTGATAAACAAGCACCTGTTAAGAAACTGACTGTTAGAACTGTTAAGGCTCCATGGATTGATGAGGATATGAAAAACTGTATGATTGAAGGATTGGCTAATAAGTCTAGCTGCACATCTGATTGGCTGTCTTACTGCAGATTGAGAAATGATGTGACTAAACTCAACAAAAAGAAGAAGAAACTATATTATGAAGCCAAGAACAATAATATAAAGAATGATGGAAAATAAACTTGAGTACTTTAAATGAAGTGATGGGCAGAAAGACAAATTCAACTCCATCTTTCATCAGATCAGATGGCTTATTCATCACAAAACCATTTGATGTTGCCAATTTGACAATGAATGAATCATTAATATATGTGGGTAAACTTAGGCAGGAAATGCCAACAACGAACAGTGAGCCATCGTACTCATGTATTATAAAAAAAACAAATCATGAAAGAAAAGCAGTGCAAGTTTGAATTTTGTTAAGTTAGTTTGGGAGATGTGTGGAAATGATTGTTATCGATCAATAATGACAAACCTCCTGGCATTGACAACTTAGATGGAAAGCTACTGAGAATGGTAGCTGACTCTATAGCCACTCCTGTCTGTCATATCTTTAATCTGAGCCTAGAGGAAAGTTGTTGTCCTCAGACCTGGAGGGAAGCCAAAGTCATTCCGCTACCCAAAAAGTGTTCAAGCAGACCTATCAACTTGCTGCCAGCTCTTAGCAAACTGTTGGGGAAAAAATTGTCTTTGACCAAATGCAATGCTATTTCTCTGTAAAACAAAATAACAGACTTTCAGCATGCTTAAAGAGAAGGGCACTCAACATGTACTGCAATGACACAAAAGACTGATGATTGTTTGAAGGAAATTGATAATAAGAAGATTGTGGGAGTTGTACTGTTAGATTTCAGTGCAGCCTTTGATATTATTGACTATAACCTGTTGTTGAGAAAAATGATGTGTTATTGCTTTTCAACCTCTGTCATATTGTGGATTCAGAGCAGTCTATATAATAACACTCTGAGGATTCTGTTTCTTTAATGGAGACTTCTCTAATGTCAGACAATGACCTGCCACTGGTATTAAACAAAGCATGTGTGTCCATGTATTCTGATGATTCAACCATATACACATCAGCAACCACAGCTAATGAAGTCACTGAAACCCTTAACAAAGAGTTGCAGTCTGTTTTGGAATGGGTGGCCAGTAATACACTGGTCCTGAATATCTCTAAAACTAACTGCATTTGGTAAGTTCTAGACCTCAGCTGAATCTGGTAATGAATGTTGTGGCTGTTGAACAAGTTGAGGTGTCTAAATTACTTGGTGTTACCTTAGATTGTAAACTGTCATGGTCAAAACATACAGATTCAATGGTTGTAAAGATGGGGAGAGGTCTGTCCGTAATAAAGAGATTCTCTGCTTTTTTGACACCACACTCTACAATGCAAGTCCTGCATGCTCTAGTTTTATCTTATCTTGATTATTGTCCAGTCATACGGTCAAGTGCTGCAAAGAAATACCAAGTTAAGCTGCAGCTGGTCCAGAACAGAGCAGCACGTCTTGTTCTTCATTGTAATCAGAGGGCTGATATTAATACTATGCATGCCAGTCTCTCTTGGCTAAGAGTTGAGGAGAGACTGACTGCATCACTTCTTCTCTTAAGAAGAGAAACATTACGGTGTTGGAAATCCCAAATTGTTTGCATAGTCAACTTACACACAGCACTGACACACCCACTTACCCCACCAGACATGCCACCAGGGGTCTTTTCCCAGTCCCCAGGTCCAGAACAAATTCAAGGAAGCGTACAGTATTATACAGAGCCATGAGTGCATGGAACTCCCTTCCATTTTATATAGCGCAAGTGAACAACAAACCTGGTTTCAAAAGACAGATAAAGCAACACCTCACGGCACAACGCCTCTCCCCCATGTGACCTACTTGTTGTGTGTATGTACTGACATGTATGTGGAACTGATAGATACGTACACACACACACACACACACTACATGTTCATGTTTTTAAACGTATGTAAATTGTATTTTTTTCGTTGCATGTCGGACCGCAGTAAGACTAGCTGTTGCCATTGGCGTCGGCTAATGGGGATCCTAATAAATCTAATGAAATATGATCTCTGCTTGTTGGCTAACTAGCCACCTGGTCATTGGCATAAAGTGTGAACAGATTAATCAGATGTGTGTGGCAATCGCTAACTAGCTATCACATTAGGTTGCCACTAGCTCTCAAACTTCTCCCTACAGTTCTCAGCCATACTGCCTTTTCCCAACAGTTCTCAGCCATACTGCCTTCTCCCTACAGTTCTCAGCCATTCTGCCTTCTCCCTACAGTTCTCAGCCATACTGCCTTCTCCCTACAGTTCTCAGCCATACTGCCTTCTCCCTACAGTTCTCAGCCATACTGCCTTCTCCCTACAGTTCTCAGCCATACTGCCTTCTCCCTACAGTTCTCAGTCATCCTGACTTCTCCCTAGAGTTCTCAGCCATTCTGCCTTCTCCGTACAGTTCCCAGCGGTTAGCTTTGCCCACGACTGCCTCATGTGAACTACAATCCCGACGCTGTGTTTTATTGTTTCGAAATGTCAATTATCATCGCTTGCGATGCGGCTTTCATCGCCAAAAAAAAATACACTTACTGTAGCAATTACAGATCCATACAGCCTCCAACCTACTAAACTACACTGTAGCAATTATAGATCCATACAGCCTCCATCCTACTAAACTAAACTGTAGCAGTTACAGATCCATACAGCTATGGAGCCTCCATCCTACTAAACTACACTGTAGCAGTTACAGATCCATACAGCCTCCATCCTACTAAACTACACTGTAGCAGTTACAGATCCATACAGCCTCCATCCTACTAAACTACACTGTAGCAGTTACAGATCCATACAGGCTCCATCCTACTAAACTACACTGTAGCAGTTACAGATCCATACAGGCTCCATCCTACTAAACTACACTGTATCAGTTACAGATCCATACAGCCTCCATCCTACTAAACTAAACTGTAGCAGTTACAGATCCATACAGCTATGGAGCCTCCATCCTACTAAACTACACTGTAGCAGTTACAGATCCATACAGCCTCCATCCTACTAAACTACGCTGTAGCAGTTACAGATCCATACAGCCTCCATCCTACTAAACTACACTGTAGCAGTTACAGATCCATACAGGCTCCATCCTACTAAACTACACTGTAGCAGTTACAGATCCATAAAGGCTCCATCCTACTAAACTACACTGTATCAGTTACAGATCCATACAGCCTCCATCCTACTAAACTACACTGTATCAGTTACAGATCCATACAGCCTCCATCCTACTAAACTACACTGTAGCAGTTACAGATCAGTGGAGCCTCCAACCTACTAAACTACACTGTAGTAGTTACAGATCCATACAGCTATGGGGCCTCCATCCTACTAAACTACACTGTATCAGTTACAGATCCATACAGCCTCCATCCTACTAAACTACACTGTAGTAGTTACAGATCCATACAGCCTCCATCCTACTAAACTACACTGTATCAGTTACAGATCCATACAGCCTCCATCCTACTAAACTACACTGTATCAGTTACAGATCCATACAGCCTCCATCCTACTAAACTACACTGTATCTGTTACAGATCCATACAGCCTCCATCCTACTAAACTACACTGTAGTAGTTACAGATCCATACAGCCTCCATCCTACTAAACTACACTGTATCAGTTACAGATCCATACAGCCTCCATCCTACTAAACTACACTGTAGCAGTTACAGATCCATACAGCTATGGGGCCTCCATCCTACTAAACTACACTGTAGCAGTTACAGATCCATACAGGCTCCATCCTACTAAACTACACTGTATCAGTTACAGATCCATACAGCCTCCATCCTACTAAACTAAACTGTAGCAGTTACAGATCCATACAGCTATGGAGCCTCCATCCTACTAAACTACACTGTAGCAGTTACAGATCCATACAGCCTCCATCCTACTAAACTACACTGTAGCAGTTACAGATCCATACAGCCTCCATCCTACTAAACTACACTGTAGCAGTTACAGATCCATACAGGCTCCATCCTACTAAACTACACTGTAGCAGTTACAGATCCATACAGGCTCCATCCTACTAAACTACACTGTATCAGTTACAGATCCATACAGCCTCCATCCTACTAAACTACACTGTAGCAGTTACAGATCAGTGGAGCCTCCAACCTACTAAACTACACTGTATCAGTTACAGATCCATACAGCCTCCATCCTACTAAACTACACTGTAGCAGTTACAGATCCATACAGCTATGGGGCCTCCATCCTACTAAACTACACTGTAGCAGTTACAGATCCATACAGGCTCCATCCTACTAAACTACACTGTATCAGTTACAGATCCATACAGCCTCCATCCTACTAAACTAAACTGTAGCAGTTACAGATCCATACAGCTATGGAGCCTCCATCCTACTAAACTACACTGTAGCAGTTACAGATCCATACAGCCTCCATCCTACTAAACTACACTGTAGCAGTTACAGATCCATACAGCCTCCATCCTACTAAACTACACTGTAGCAGTTACAGATCCATACAGGCTCCATCCTACTAAACTACACTGTAGCAGTTACAGATCCATACAGGCTCCATCCTACTAAACTACACTGTATCAGTTACAGATCCATACAGCCTCCATCCTACTAAACTACACTGTAGCAGTTACAGATCAGTGGAGCCTCCAACCTACTAAACTACACTGTAGTAGTTACAGATCCATACAGCCTCCATCCTACTAAACTACACTGTAGCAGTTACAGATCAGTGGAGCCTCCATCCTACTAAACTACACTGTATCAGTTACAGATCCATACAGCCTCCATCCTACTAAACTACACTGTATCAGTTACAGATCCATACAGCCTCCATCCTACTAAACTAAACTGTAGCAGTTACAGATCCATACAGCTATGGAGCCTCCATCCTACTAAACTACACTGTAGCAGTTACAGATCCATACAGCCTCCATCCTACTAAACTACACTGTATCAGTTACAGATCCATACAGCCTCCATCCTACTAAACTACACTGTAGTAGTTACAGATCCATACAGCCTCCATCCTACTAAACTACACTGTATCAGTTATAGATCCATACAGCCTCCATCCTACTAAACTACACTGTAGTAGTTACAGATCCATACAGCTATGGAGCCTCCAACCTACTAAACTAAACTGTAGTAGTTACAGATCCATACAGCCTCCATCCTACTAAACTACACTGTAGTAGTTACAGATCCATACAGCCTCCATCCTACTAAACTACACTGTAGCAGTTACAGATCCATACAGCCTCCATCCTACTAAACTACACTGTATCAGTTACAGATCCATACAGCCTCCATCCTACTAAACTACACTGTATCAGTTATAGATCCATACAGCCTCCATCCTACTAAACTACACTGTAGCAGTTACAGATCCATACAGCTATGGGGCCTCCATCCTACTAAACTACACTGTATCAGTTACAGATCCATACAGCCTCCATCCTACTAAACTACACTGTATCAGTTACAGATCCATACAGCCTCCATCCTACTAAACTACACTGTAGTAGTTACAGATCCATACAGCCTCCATCCTACTAAACTACACTGTAGCAGTTACAGATCCATACAGCCTCCATCCTACTAAACTACACTGTAGTAGTTACAGATCCATACAGCCTCCATCCTACTAAACTACACTGTAGCAGTTACAGATCCATACAGCCTCCATCCTACTAAACTACACTGTATCAGTTACAGATCCATACAGCCTCCATCCTACTAAACTACACTGTAGTAGTTACAGATCCATACAGCCTCCATCCTACTAAACTACACTGTAGTAGTTACAGATCCATACAGCCTCCATCCTACTAAACTACACTGTATCAGTTACAGATCCATACAGCCTCCATCCTACTAAACTACACTGTAGCAGTTACAGATCCATACAGCCTCCAACCTACTAAACTACACTGTATCAGTTATAGATCCATACAGCCTCCATCCTACTAAACTACACTGTAGCAGTTACAGATCCATACAGCCTCCAACCTACTAAACTACACTGTAGCAGTTACAGATCCATACAGCTATGGAGCCTCCATCCTACTAAACTACACTGTAGCAGTTATAGATCCATACAGCCTCCAACCTACTAAACTACACTGTAGTAGTTACAGATCCATACAGCTATGTAGCCTCCATCCTACTAAACTAAACTGTAGCAGTTATAGATCCGTACAGCCTCCATCCTACTAAACTACACTGTAGTAGTTACAGATCCATACAGCTATGGCGCCTCCATCCTACTAAACTAAACTGTAGCAGTTATAGATCCATACAGCTATGGAGCCTCCAACCTACTAAACTACACTGTAGCAGTTAGATCCATACAGCCTCCATCCTACTAAACTACACTGTAGTAGTTACAGATCCATACAGCTATGGAGCCTCCATCCTACTAAACTACACTGTAGCAGTTACAGATCCATACAGCTATGGAGCCTCCATCCTACTAAACTACACTGTAGTAGTTACAGATCCATACAGCCTCCATCCTACTAAACTACACTGTAGTAGTTACAGATCCATACAGCTATGGAGCCTCCATCCTACTAAACTACACTGTAGCAGTTACAGATCCATACAGCCTCCATCCTACTAAACTACACTGTAGTAGTTACAGATCCATACAGCCTCCATCCTACTAAACTACACTGTAGTAGTTACAGATCCATACAGCTATGGAGCCTCCATCCTACTAAACTACACTGTAGCAGTTATAGATCCATACAGCCTCCATCCTACTAAACTACACTGTAGTAGTTACAGATCCATACAGCTATGGAGCCTCCATCCTACTAAACTAAACTGTAGCAGTTATAGATCCATACAGCCTCCATCCTACTAAACTACACTGTAGTAGTTACAGATCCATACAGCTATGGAGCCTCCATCCTACTAAACTACACTGTATCAGTTATAGATCCATACAGCCTCCATCCTACTAAACTACACTGTATCAGTTACAGATCCATACAGCCTCCATCCTACTAAACTACACTGTAGTAGTTACAGATCCATACAGCCTCCATCCTACTAAACTACACTGTAGCAGTTACAGATCCATACAGCCTCCATCCTACTAAACTACACTGTAGCAGTTACAGATCAGTGGAGCCTCCATCCTACTAAACTACACTGTAGCAGTTATAGATCCATACAGCCTCCATCCTACTAAACTACACTGTAGCAGTTACAGATCCATACAGCCTCCATCCTACTAAACTACACTGTAGCAGTTACAGATCCATACAGCCTCCATCCTACTAAACTACACTGTAGCAGTTACAGATCCATACAGCCTCCATCCTACTAAACTAAACTGTAGCAGTTACAGATCCATACAGCTATGGAGCCTCCATCCTACTAAACTACACTGTAGCAGTTACAGATCAGTGGAGCCTCCATCCTACTAAACTACACTGTAGCGGTTACAGATCCATACAGCCTCCATCCTACTAAACTACACTGTAGCAGTTACAGATCCATACAGCCTCCATCCTACTAAACTACACTGTAGCAGTTACAGATCCATACAGCTATGGAGCCTCCATCCTACTAAACTACACTGTAGCAGTTACAGATCCATACAGCCTCCATCCTACTAAACTACACTGTAGCAGTTACAGATCCATACAGCTATGTAGCCTCCAACCTAGTAAACTACACTTCCTGAGTTACACTTACACACAGGTGTTCAGAGCATGCTAGGTAACTATTTAGCTATCTTGTCTTCCGTAAACACGAGCGATAACATGGAGATATGGTCATGTGGGAACCCTAACCCGATCAATGTGTGTATCAATGTAACTTTAAAAAAAAAAAAAATCTGTGTATTATTTATCACTGATATGAAAGATAAGATTCTTCTGCTTCTAAAACCATACCGCAAGCGATGGGTGTTAAGATTCGCTGGGAATCTTAACAAAACTCCTCCCTACCGAAGACGCCTTCGTCCAATGACTATTATAATGTAATGGAACTGAGAGTCATGATCAAGTGCTAGGTTGCCACTAGATACGCTGGCTAAACTAGCTAGCTAGCTGCAGTGTCAACCATGTAGCTAGCTAACGTTTACTAGATCAATGGGTCAGTCCAGCCACAGATTATCCAATATATTGACAAGGTACTTCATACAGAGAAATAGTAATGGAGTCTTTTTGTAGGCACTAACTCCGCCATGGTTCGTTGTACAAAGCCTGTTGGGAAATTGGGTTTGTTTTTTAGGGGGAAAAACGACGAAAATAAGGTTTGTGGTGAACACAGGCTTTGGAGATTCTACACGTTTTCTTCTATAAGTTAATCTTCATAAACTAATGTAACTTTTTTGTGAATTTAAGTATTTACAGTGTATGTAATCAGCAAAAACACCTACTGTATGCACATAAAGGGTTCATCATTCGTAAACGTCATGTTAACTGACTGCTATTATCTCATAGAACAAAACGTATACAGTAAGCTCTCTTAAACCTGTGTTTAAACTCAGACCTTTTTTTTGGCGTTTATCCTAAAAAATAACGTTTCATTCTGTTTCCCCATAGGAATGGCTGAACGAACCAGAGGTAACTAACTTTCCGGATTTTAGGACTACAAGCTGGCGAGTTTTATTGGTCACTCTAAAAATTTAAAGAAATATCTTTAAAAAGGCAATCGGAAAGGAGGCAAGATCATGTGGGACCATTCTAGCCGATTAGAGGTTAGATACGAATGTGATAAAAGGCACATCTCCGACATAGTGTTTTTTCTCAAAGTTCCCAGGATGTCACGTGTCCTACGTATATCAGTACACTGGTAACAACCTAAGCATTAAAAACTTCTATGATCAAATAATTCACAACATTTGTTGTTAACCAAATTCGACACTCTCTTATTGACGTCCGTACAAAAAACACCTCGTTTGGTGAGCTGATGAAAATGCCACCAGCTGGAGGAGACAGATTTTGGGCCCAGTTATCCCTCTCACCTCGTCTCTTCCTCTCTGGTCCTGCACAGCATCCTCCCACTCTCTCTCTCTCTCTCTCTCTCTCTCTCTCTCTCTCTCTCTCTCTCTCTCTCTCTCTCTCTCTCTCTCTCTCTCTCTCTCTCTCTCTCTCTCTCTCTCTCTCTTTCTCCTCTCTCTTTCTCTCTCTCAATTCAATTCAATTCAAGGGGCTTTATTGGCATGGGAAACATGTGTTAACATTGCCAAAGCAAGTGAGGTAGATATTATACAAAAGTGAAATAAACAATACAAATTAACAGTAAACATTACACATACAGAAGTTTCAAAACAATAAAGACATTACAAATGTTATATTATATATATACAGTGTTGTAACAATGTACAAATGGTTAAAGCACACAAGTTAAAATAAATAAGCATAAATATGGGTTGTATTTACAATGGTGTTTGTTCTTCACTGGTTGCCCTTTTCTTGTGGCAACAGGTCACAAATCTTGCTGCTGTGATGGCACACTGTGGAATTTCTCCCAGTAGATATGGGAGTTTATCAAAATTGGATTTGTTTTCAAATTCTTTGTGGATCTGTGTAATCTGAGGGAAATATGTCTCTCTAATATGGTCATACATTGGGCAGGAGGTTAGGAAGTGCAGCTCAGTTTCCACCTCATTTTGTGGGCAGTGTGCACATAGCCTGTCTTCTCTTGAGAGCCATGTCTGCCTACGGCGGCCTTTCTCAATAGCAAGGCTATGCTCACTGAGTCTGTACATAGTCAAAGCTTTCCTTAAGTTTGGGTCAGTCACAGTGGTCAGGTATTCTGCCACTGTGTATTCTCTGTTTAGGGCCAAATAGCATTCTAGTTTGCTCTGTTTTTTTGTTAATTCTTTCCAATGTGTCAAGTAATTATCTTTTTGTTTTCTCATGATTTGGTTGGGTCTAATTGTGCTGTTGTCCTGGGGCTCTGTGGGGTGTGTTTGTGTTTGTGAACAGAGCCCTAGGACCAGCTTGCTTAGGGGACTCTTCTCCAGGTTCATCTCTCTGTAGGTGATGGCTTTGTTATGGAAGGTTTGGGAATCGCTTCCTTTTAGGTGGTTGTAGAATTTAACGGCTCTTTTCTGGATTTTGATAATTAGTGGGTATCGGCCTAATTCTGCTCTGCATGCATTATTTGGTGTTCTACGTTGTACACGGAGGATATTTTTGCAGAATTCTGCATGCAGAGTCTCAATTTGGTGTTTGTCCCATTTTGTGAAATCTTGGTTGGTGAGCGGACCCCAGACCTCACAACCATAAAGGGCAATGGGCTCTATGTCAAGTATCTCTCTCTCTCTCTCTCTCTCTCTCTCTCTCTCTCTCTCTCTCTCTCTCTCTCTCTCTCTCTCTGTCTCTGTCTCTGTCTCTGTCTCTGTCTCTGTCTCTGTCTCTCTCTCTCTCTGTCTCTTTCTCTCTCTCTCTATCTCTCTCTCTCACTGTCTGTCTGTCTGTCTGTCTGTCTGTCTGTCTGTCTGTCTGTCTGTCTCTCTCTCTCTCTCTCTCTCTCTCTCTCTCTCTCTCTCTCTCTGTGTGTCTGTCTCTCTCTCTCTCTCTCTCTCTCTCTCTCTGTGTCTGTCTCTCTCTCTCTCTCTCTCTCTCTCTCTCTCTCTCTCTCTCTCTCTCTGTGTCTGTCTCTCTCTCTCTCTCTCTCTCTGTGTCTGTTTCTCTCTGTGTCTGTCTGTGTGTTTCTAAATGTCATTCTGTTTTCATGACTTGGCCAATAAACACATCTGGCAAACAGTCAGGGTATCATCTCAGTAAGCCTTTTGTGACATATACTACAAATCACATTGTGTGTGTGTGTTATGTCTAGAAGGGATACAGATTTTGACAAAAAAATATACTTTTCGTAGCAGGTTGGGAGAACTTACATGGCAGGTTGGGAGAACTAACATAGCAGGTTAGAAGAATTAACATAGCAGGTTAGAAGAATTTACATACCAGGTTAGAAGAATTAACATAGCAGGTTATGAGAATTAGCATAGCAGGTTAGGAGAATTAACATAGCAGGTTAGGAGAATTAACATAGCAGGTTAGGAGAATTAACATAGCAGGTTAGGAGAATTAACATAGCAGGTTAGGAGAATTAACATAGCAGGTTAGAAGAATTAACATAGCAGGTTAGAAGAATTAACATAGCAGGTTAGGAGAATTAACATAGCAGGTTAGGAGAATTAACATAGCAGGTTAGGAGAATTAACATAGCAGGTTAGGAGAATTAACATAGCAGGTTAGAAGAATTAACATAGCAGGTTAGAAGAATTAACATAGCAGGTTAGGAGAATTAGTATAGCAGGTTAGGAGAATTAACATAGCAGGTTAGATGAATTAACATAGCAGGTTAGGAGAATTAACATAGCAGGTTAGGAGAATTAACATAGCAGGTTAGGAGAATTAACATAGCAGGTTAGGAGAATTAACATAGCAGGTTAGGAGAATTAACATAGCAGGTTAGGAGAATTAACATAGCAGGTTAGGAGAATTAACATAGCAGGTTAGGAGAATTAACATAGCAGGTTAGGAGAATTAACATAGCAGGTTAGGAGAATTAACATAGCAGGTTAGAAGAATTAACATAGCAGGTTAGGAGGAGTAGGTTAAGATTAGGGAAAGGGAAAGGGTTAGCTAAAATACAAAAGAAAATCAACTTTTCACGTCAATTTGACAAAAGCTGTCAAAACATCAACATCAAAACTATGAAATAACACATGGAATCATGTAGTAACCAGAAAAGTGTTAAACAAATCAAAATATATTTTAGATTCTTCAAAGTAGTCACCCTTTGCCTTGATGACAGCTTTGCACACTCTTGGCATTCTCTCAACCAGCTTCATGAGGTAGTCACCTGGAATGCCTTTCAATTAACAGGTGTGCCTTCTTAAAAGTTAATTTGTGGAATTACTTTCCTTCTTAATGTGTTTGAGCTAATCAGTTGTGTTGTGACAAGGTACGGGTGGTATACAGAAGATAGCCCTATTTGGTAAAAGACAAAGTCCATATTATGGCAAGAACAGATCAAATAAGCAGACAAATGACAGTCCATCATTACTTTAAGAAATTAAGGTCAGTCAATCTGGAAAATTTCAAGAACTTTCTTCAAGTGCAGTTACAAAATCCATTGAGCGCTATGATGAAACTGTACATGTTGAAGGCCTAACCACTAGACCACTTCAGGCCACCTTTGTAACCTTGGGATACACTTGATACTTGTATGTCGTAGCCTAGTGGAGACCAATATCTATATTGTGTTATTAAGTTACACTACAAAAGTATGTTATTGTGAAGTGGAAACGTCTAGGACCGCCGAGTGCTGGAGTGTTTGTCCTTGGTTGCAACACTCGCCTCTCGAAGCAACCGGCACAAGAACTGTTTGTCTGGAGCTTCATGACATGGGTTTCCATGGCCGAGCAGCCATGTAGTACAAGTCTAAATCACCATGTACAATGCCAAGCGTTGGCTGACGTGGTATAAAGCTTGCCGCCATTGGACTCGAGAGCAGTGGAAATGCATTCTCTGGAATTATGAATCACGCTTCACCATCCGGCAGTCAGACGGACAAATCTGGGTTTGGTGGATGCCAAGAGAACGCTACCTGCCCGAATGCATAGTGACAAGTGTAATGTTTGGTGGAGGAGGAATAATGGTCTGGGGCTGTTTTTCATGGTTTGGGTCCCTTAGTTCTAGTGAAGGGACATCTTAATGCTACAGCAATGACATTCTAGATGATTCTGTGCTTTCAACTTTGTGGCAACAATTTGGGGAAGGTCATTCCTGTTTCAGCATGACAATTTTTTATTTCACCTTTATTGAACCAGGTAGGCCAGTTGAGAACAAGTTCTCATTTATAACTGCGACTGCGACCTGGCCAAGATAAAGCAAAGCAGTGTGACACAAACAACAACACAGAGTTACACATGGAATAAACAAATGTACAGTCAATAACACAATAGAAAAGTATATATACAGTGTGTGCAAATTAAGTAAGATTAGGGAGGTAAGGCAATAAATAGGCCGTAGTGGCGAAATAATTACAATTTCACAAATAAACACTGGAGTGATAGATGTGCAGAAGATGAATGTGCAAGTAGAGATACTGGGGTGCAAAGTAGCAAAATATATAAAAATAAATAACAATATGGGGATGAGGTAGTTGGATGGGCTATTTACAGATGGGCTATGTACAGGTGCAATGATCTGTAAGCTGCTCTGATAGCTGATGCTTAAAGTTAGTGAGGGAGATATGAGTCTCCAGCTTCAGTGGTTTTGCGATTCATTCCAGTCATTGGCAGCAGAGAACTGGAAGGAAAGGCGGCCAAAGGAGGAATTGGCTTTGGGGATGTGTTACGGATACAGGTATCCTGTGTGTGTATCCTGTGTGTGTATTTTCTTTCCTTCTGCCCTATTCACAGGTGCCGCCAATCAGTCACCAATCATCATTCCCCAATCAGTCATCAATCTGAAGACACACCTCCTCCTGTTTCCATTACCCAATCATATCCCCTTTCCCTTGGTTTAAAAACCCAGTCAGTTGTTTTCCCAAAGTCTCTCTAAAACGCTCTGTGTCTCTCGCAGTCACTCTCTCCCACTCTGTCTCCCACTCTTTCTCCCACTCTGTCTCCCACTCTGTCTCCCACTCTGTCTCCCACTCACTCTCTCCCACTCTCTCCCACTCTCTCTCTCTCTCTCTCTCTCTCTCTCTCTCTCTCTCTCTCTCTCTCTCTCTCTCTCTCTCCCACTCTCTCTCTCTCTCCCACTCTGTCTCTGTGTCTCTCTCTCTCTCTCTGTCTCTCTCTCTCTCCCACTCTCTCCCACTCTGTCTCTGTGTCTCTCTCTCCATCTCTCTTTGTATACAGAGATCTCTCTTTTGTTTTTGCAACTACATGTCACTTTGTCTGTTATCCTGTGAGTATTGTTTTGTTATGGTGTTTGACTGTTTGATGGTGGGGAAAAGGGGGTACCAAGACAAGTCGCCCATGGGCATACACTACCCGTAGGAATACTTTGTCTAAGAACACTAGTTAGAACTGGGCGGGCCACCCACTGTATTGTTGGTCAGTTAGTTACCCAGTATTGAAGTAGGTAGTCTAGCTTAGGGGTATTTTTGGTTAGTTAGTTAGCTGTTGTTGAAGCAGGTAGTCTAGCTTAGGGGTGTTTGTGGTTAGTTGTATTGCAGTAGGCTAGTCTAGCTCAGGGGTGTTTTGGGATATTTGTTTCTTTCCTTGGGTCCAGCTCAGCCCCTTTTCCTGCCCCCCCCCCCCCCCCCCCCTTACCGTGTGTTTACCAAATAAACCATGAGTGTTTGACGGTAGATTTTAAGTTGTCTGTGGTTTTTTGTTCTCACTTGCAAATCACAATAGTGAAAAAGTATGAGGTATGTTACGGGTCTCGTTTCCACTGCAGGGCCAAAGGGATTCGTAACAGGGTGATCAGTGACGTACACCTACTGGAGCACGTGCTACGGGTGGGTACAAAGCGAGGTCCATACAGAAATGGTTTGTCGATCAGTGTGGAAGAACTTGACTGGCCTGCACAGAGCCCTGACCTCAACTACATCAAACACCTTTTGGATAAATTGGCATGCCTGGCTCGACATCAGTGCCCGACCTCACTAATGCTCGTGGCTGAATGGGAGCAAGGTGAACTGTTGCTATTTTGAACCATTTCATGTGTCTGAAGGTACACACTTTGCCTTCCTGGTGGGTGAGCCCAGAGAGCAAAGCAAGTACGCTATAGGCCTACCGCTGGCCAATCGGAGGCTCAGATGAGTGTCTGCAGTAACATAGCATAATAAATAAATAAAAATTACAGCGAAGTTGATACTGTGAGAGTACAAAACGTTTAAAACCACGACTAGAGAAAGACTGTCAACGAATACAGCAAAGAGATGCTGTTTTTATGAGTGACTTTGTGTTTAAGTTGTTACTCAGCACTGTCAACACTTTGTATTCAACACTTTTAATAAGACATAAAATGTGCTTTCTATTTCCACTCAGTGATACAACAAGCAGTGCAGCAGTAATGAATGAGCAGGAAAGTGTCATCTGTAGGCTTCCGTTGTTGTTATTAGCGACTTGGGTCTATTTTAATATAGATGAATATTTCACTTTCTCTGTTCGTAGGAGTGACAACATCAATTTGTTCATGAGGCAGAAATAATTGTCTCGAGGTAAAGGGGCCAGAGGCTGCGCTATAAACTTCTATAGTGTGCAATGCTTTATGCTAGAAAAAGGCTGTAAAATGCCGGGGAAAGACGTGACTCGGGTGCATATGGCACATGTTTGGTTCCAGAGGCGGCGCTATAAACTTCCGATGAGGAGGACTGAAGGTATTTTTTTATTTTTTTTACATTTGTTTTATTTCGGATCCTCAGCAGCTAATCTTCCTGGGCTCTAAAGTTTGCTACTGATGTAATTGATTTGAATACAAGTTAAATGGACCTGATTATATAAAACGGTCTATAATGACACTTTAGTCCGCAATGCTTTATGCTAGAAACAAGCTGTGAAACGCAAGGGGAAATACGTGACTCGGATGCATATGGCCCATCTTTGTTTTGTCTCTGACACCCAGAGGCGGTGATATAAACTTCTACATCCGCGCAGCAGTGATGTAGTGCTATTTGTTTTTACGTGAGGAGGCGCATTTATTAATTTTTTTATTACAAAATTGCTCAATCAAAGTTTGTACAGATTGAATATCATTATAGAATAGGTAGATACAATGCGTCCTCCAATTACAACGTCTTGCCTATACGCATACACATCTTGTCTCAAGAACACGTTATACTGTTAATATCCGTCAAAACACCAAGTTAGGCATACCTCATTTTAAAGTCGGCCAATTATCACTGTCAATCGTGAATCGATACTACTTATTACAAACAGAAGATTAGCACTTCTCACAATGGTGGTCGTTTGGTAAAGTTAGATGATCAAAGCTGAAGAAATGTCTGGCATGTAGTATTTTACATAGCAGATCCGAATATAATAGCATATAAGCCCTGCTGTAGCATAGTAAACCTATAATATGTTACACCAAAAACACCTCAGTCATTTCCTATCCGAAGTTGAATAAAATATTGTCCAAAATGCGGCCAAAACTCAACAGCGCGCAGGCTATACTTTGATTGAAACAAAATAGTCCTACAAGAATTGCTAGTAGTTTGTTAAACAACCATCTGCTTTAATTCGCTCGGTTATTCAAGAAGATATAAATGCATATTACCGTGAAACTGATAAGAGACCAAATGATTGGTAAAGTGAGAAGTGCTAATCTTCTGTTTGTAATAATAATGTAACGATCTTGGGTTTATAAGCGCGGAAATCGACTCTGCCGCCCGAGCATGCTTTTGCCGCACAGTCGATAGCGCGCCGGACCTCGGGCTAAAAGGTCGAGGGTTCGAGACCTGCTCCCTGCCTGTTTCATTACAATAATAATAAGTGACGAGTAGGACTATTGGATGTAGGCAACATCTTGATGAGGCTTACTGTGAGCGATTTGAGTACTGAAAGGACAAGGAGGGGCCACGTATCGTTTTCGGTTCCACTGCGCAAGAGGGTCCATGGAGTTTTATAAACAGACACGTGGTGAATCTGGATCCTACATCGAGCTGATGTGACGATAAAGGTTCGCGCGGTGGATCACTGCGTTGGCAATAGAGGTGATACGTTTCTGTAAGCTAAGCAGTCCGGCAGTAGGGCGAGTTCAAGCGCGGTTGTACAATACTGTTTTGAGGACATCCTTTTTAGCAAACCGTGGTAGAGTTTTCTGTCTGTGGCTGTTCTTGTTATGTCGGATTTGTTAGGCCTCTGCCAGTGGAGGCTGGTGAGGGGAGGACGGCTCATAATAATGTCTGGAACAGAGCAAATGGAATGGCATCAGTTAAAAAGTCGTGCCACCGCCATAGAGAGAGAATACAGGGAAGAAACCACCATTTAGGCTACTTACCTATAGCCTATATGTTGATCTAGTTTGTCATTCCATCGTTTTCATGGATTTTTAATGGTAATTAGGCCTAAATAAAATGTATTTAGAATTTATCAGTATTCATTTTCGAGAAATAATTTTACCTTGTAGTCTGGTGGTGTATTCTCAATTTAAAAAAAAAATGCAACAGCCTATTAAACAACATGCTAACTCTAAATCAGTCAGGAACAAGCCAGGCTATTAAACAACATGCTAACTCTAAATGAGTCAGGAACAAGCCAGGCTATTAAACAACATGCTAACTCTAAATCAGTCAGGAACAAGCCAGGCTATTAAACAACATGCTAACTCTAAATCAGTCAGGAACAAGCCAGGCTATTAAACAACATGCTAACTCTAAATCAGTCAGGAACAAGCCAGGCTATTAAACAACATGCTAACTCTAAATCAGTCAGGAACAAGCCAGGCTATTAAACAACATGCTAACTCTAAATCAGTCAGGAACAAGCCAGGCTATTAAACAACATGCTAACTCTAAATCAGTCAGGAACAAGCCAGGCTATTAAACAACATGCTAACTCTAAATCAGTCAGGAACAAGCCAGGCTATTAAACAACATGCTAACTCTAAATCAGTCAGGAACAAGCCAGGCTATTAAACAACATGCTAACTCTAAATCAGTCAGGAACAAGCCAGGCTATTAAACAACATGCTAACTCTAAATCAGTCAGGAACAAGCCAGGCTATTAAACAACATGCTAACTCTAAATCAGTCAGGAACAAGCCAGGCTATTAAACAACATGCTAACTCTAAATCAGTCAGGAACAAGCCAGGCTATTAAACAACATGCTAACTCTAAATCAGCCAGGAACAAGCCAGGCTATTAAACAACATGCTAACTCTAAATCAGTCAGGAACAAGCCAGGCTATTAAACAACATGCTAACTCTAAATCAGTCAGGAACAAGCCAGGCTATTAAACAACATGCTAACTCTAAATCAGACAGGAACAAGCCAGGCTATTAAACAACATGCTAACTCTAAATCAGTCAGGAACAAGCCAGGCTATTAAACAACATGCTAACTCTAAATCAGTCAGGAACAAGCCAGGCTATTAAACAACATGCTAACTCTAAATCAGTCAGGAACAAGCCAGGCTATTAAACAACATGCTAACTCTAAATCAGTCAGGAACAAGCCAGGCTATTAAACAACATGCTAACTCTAAATCAGTCAGGAACAAGCCAGGCTATTAAACAACATGCTAACTCTAAATCAGTCAGGAACAAGCCAGGCTATTAAACAACATGCTAACTCTAAATCAGTCAGGAACAAGCCAGGCTATTAAACAACATGCTAACTCTAAATCAGTCAGGAACAAGCCAGGCTATTAAACAACATGCTAACTCTAAATCAGTCAGGAACAAGCCAGGCTATTAAACAACATGCTAACTCTAAATCAGTCAGGAACAAGCCAGGCTATTAAACAACATGCTAACTCTAAATCAGTCAGGAACAAGCCAGGCTATTAAACAACATGCTAACTCTAAATCAGTCAGGAACAAGCCAGGCTATTAAACAACATGCTAACTCTAAATCAGTCAGGAACAAGCCAGGCTATTAAACAACATGCTAACTCTAAATCAGTCAGGAACAAGCCAGGCTATTAAACAACATGCTAACTCTAAATCAGTCAGGAACAAGCCAGGCTATTAAACAACATGCTAACTCTAAATCAGTCAGGAACAAGCCAGGCTATTAAACAACATGCTAACTCTAAATCAGTCAGGAACAAGCCAGGCTATTAAACAACATGCTAACTCTAAATCAGTCAGGAACAAGCCAGGCTATTAAACAACATGCTAACTCTAAATCAGTCAGGAACAAGCCAGGCTATTAAACAACATGCTAACTCTAAATCAGTCAGGAACAAGCCAGGCTATTAAACAACATGCTAACTCTAAATCAGTCAGGAACAAGCCAGGCTATTAAACAACATGCTAACTCTAAATCAGTCAGGAACAAGCCAGGCTATTAAACAACATGCTAACTCTAAATCAGTCAGGAACAAGCCAGGCTATTAAACAACATGCTAACTCTAAATCAGTCAGGAACAAGCCAGGCTATTAAACAACATGCTAACTCTAAATCAGTCAGGAACAAGCCAGGCTATTAAACAACATGCTAACTCTAAATCAGTCAGGAACAAGCCAGGCTATTAAACAACATGCTAACTCTAAATCAGTCAGGAACAAGCCAGGCTATTAAACAACATGCTAACTCTAAATCAGTCAGGAACAAGCCAGGCTATTAAACAACATGCTAACTCTAAATCAGTCAGGAACAAGCCAGGCTATTAAACAACATGCTAACTCTAAATCAGTCAGGAACAAGCCAGGCTATTAAACAACATGCTAACTCTAAATCAGTCAGGAACAAGCCAGGCTATTAAACAACATGCTAACTCTAAATCAGTCAGGAACAAGCCAGGCTATTAAACAACATGCTAACTCTAAATCAGTCAGGAACAAGCCAGGCTATTAAACAACATGCTAACTCTAAATCAGTCAGGAACAAGCCAGGCTATTAAACAACATGCTAACTCTAAATCAGTCAGGAACAAGCCAGGCTATTAAACAACATGCTAACTCTAAATCAGTCAGGAACAAGCCAGGCTATTAAACAACATGCTAACTCTAAATCAGTCAGGAACAAGCCAGGCTATTAAACAACATGCTAACTCTAAATCAGTCAGGAACAAGCCAGGCTATTAAACAACATGCTAACTCTAAATCAGTCAGGAACAAGCCAGGCTATTAAACAACATGCTAACTCTAAATCAGTCAGGAACAAGCCAGGCTATTAAACAACATGCTAACTCTAAATCAGTCAGGAACAAGCCAGGCTATTAAACAACATGCTAACTCTAAATCAGTCAGGAACAAGCCAGGCTATTAAACAACATGCTAACTCTAAATCAGTCAGGAACAAGCCAGGCTATTAAACAACATGCTAACTCTAAATCAGTCAGGAACAAGCCAGGCTATTAAACAACATGCTAACTCTAAATCAGTCAGGAACAAGCCAGGCTATTAAACAACATGCTAACTCTAAATCAGTCAGGAACAAGCCAGGCTAGTAAACAACATGCTAACTCTAAATCAGTCAGGAACAAGCCAGGCTATTAAACAACATGCTAACTCTAAATCAGTCAGGAACAAGCCAGGCTAGTAAACAACATGCTAACTCTA